>NW_024582668.1:0-233966 GCF_018398535.1 Haplochromis burtoni
AATAGCTGACCAACCACCATGGTCTCACTCTGTCTTTCACTGTGTCTATCAGTGTCCGTCAACAGAAGCAATCGAAGTTACTGCTCCAGCCGCCTCCTTCGTTCCTCCTACCCTTCACTGCTCTGTCTCCACAGTCGATGTGTAAAATGTGTGAGGTCGGCTGCGGGACTTTGGCATGGTGATTTTCCACTGCAGAACATGTGGCCTGATCAGTAACACAGAGAGCTGCACTTCTACAATCAAAGACTCTTTCAACATAAGTACATACCTGCTGTGCCACAAGACTGCTCCCACACACGCAGAGGAGACCAAGAATAATACTCTAAAACCTAAGTTGGCTTATTAAACGTTAGATCTTTAGCTGGGGAAAACATTTTTAATTAGATGAGTTTGAAATCACTGATGCACAGCATTTAGTAATGAAACTGGTTGGACCAAAGTTAACAGTGGAGTGTTTACATCGAGAAACCCCTCTAAAACAGTTTTATCAGTTGAGATAGACGAGGTATGACCAGACAGAGGAAGAAAGGAGTACTGTCTTATTTAAGAATTTTCAATGTTATACAGTCTTATCATCCTGGAAAGTATTTCAGTCTCCTATAATAGAATATGTGGCTTTCATGAGCATCAAAGTTGTGTTTTCTTAATGTTATACAGGCCCCCAATGACTCACAGACTTTGTTTAAATAGACTCAGTGACTGACTGTTCTTGACTCCGTGTGATTTCGAACGTGTAAATTATTGATTGGGAGATTTTAACACCATGTGGAACAACCCTCAGGGACAAAGGACGAAGACGTGAGTAAACACATCTGGGCAACTTGGGTGACTACAGGATGTAACAGAGGCCACACATAATAGAGGACACACATCTTGATATATCTCAAGTGCCTGACATTCAGAAGTTAACAAATGTGTATGATGTGGGCCTGTTCTGATATGTACATCACGTTGTTTTCTTTGAAGAAAATCTCAGCCACAACAAATCATATCAACAGCAGCGATACAACGTGTATAAGAACTACAGTAGTAGACATTTAACCAGTAGTCTTCCCTTAAACCTGGCCTGATCCGAGAAGGGTCAAGTCAATGAGCTCGTGCAAAGCTTCAAATGCATAACATGTTAATGTAATGGACACTATATGCTCCATTAAGGTGAAGTTTAATCTCTGGAAGTGAAACAAGTCTCATGGACAACCCACTGGTGAATAAATGAAAAAAGAGAGTTGTAGGAAAGAGCGCATGATGTGAGAAATAACACAACCTCCAGATTATGAACTATGACTTCCAATATAATTTACATGAATGCAAGGGTCCTACTTCTCTGACCATAACAGTCTAATGCTCGGGTCTTATTTTCTACAGTTGACAGGCTAACAAACCCTCCTGTGTCAGTGGCAGCTGAACTTCATTCGACCATGGCCTGCAATGACTTTGCCAAATTCTTCACAGACAAAATCCAAAAGATTAGACAAGCAATTGGTACATCAACAGCAGATCAGGATATGTACTGTGTCCACGAAAAACTGTTTAAACACCATGAAACAGTTTCAACCTATTAACAGCAAAGACCTGGAGGACATCTTAGGTCAACTGAACTCCTCCTCTTGCTGTTTAGATGTCCTGCCAACAAGTTTTTTCAAAAAGGTCTCAAAGACTTTAGAGTCAGACCTGTTACAGATCGTCAACTTTTCTTTATTATCAGGTGTGTTTCCAGAATCACTAAAAACTGCTGTAATCAAACCTATACTGAAAAAGGACAATCTTGACAAGACACAAATGAACAACTACAGGCCGATCTCAAATCTCCCATTTTTAAGTAAGATCATTGAAAAAGCAGTTTCTCAACAGCTCAATTACTTCTTAAAACAGAATAACTGCTATGATGCCTTCCAGTCAGGTTTTAGACAGAACCACAGCACTGAAACCGCTCTGACCAAAGTGTTTAATGACATATGTCTGAATACAGACAGTGGAAAAATGTCAGTCTTAGTTTTACTGGATCTCAGTGCAGCATTTGATACAGTTGACCACAACATATTACTCAAACGACTGGAGAACTGGGCAGGTCTTTCAGGAACTGTACTAAACTGGTTCAAAACATACTTAGAAAACAGGAAATACTTTGTATCAATAGGTAACTTCACATCTGAGCAGACAAGTATCACATGTGGAGTTCCCCAAGGTTCCATCTTGGGACCCCTTCTGTTTAACATTACATGCTCCCACTGGCACAGATTATAAAAACAACAAAATAAACTATCACAGCTATGCAGATGACACACAAATATATATCACAATGTCACCAGGAGACCGAGGCCCTGTACAGGCTCTTGGTAAATGCATTGAGGAAATTAATGACTGGTTGTGCCACAATTTTCTCCAGCTAAACAAAAACAAAACTGAGGTAATAGTCTTTGGCGCCAAAGAAAAACGATTACAGGTCACCAGAGAACTTCAATCTATACACCTAAAAACCACAAACCAGGCGAGAAATTTGGGTGTAGTGATGGATGCAGACCTAAACTTAGAAAAACACATTAAGACAATAACAAAGTCAGCTTACTATCACCTCAAGAATATTCAAGGATAAAAGATCTGATGTCTCAACAGGACCTGGAAAAACTAGTCCATGCATTCATCTTTAGTAGGCTTGATTACTGTAACAGCATCTTTACAGGTCTACCTAAAAAATCAGTCAGACAACTACAGCTCATTCAGAACTCTGCTGCTCGAGTCCTCACTAAGACCAAAAAAGTGGACCACATCAGTCCAGCTCTGAGGTCTTTACACTGGCTGCCTGTCCGTCAGAGGATAGACTTTAAAGTTCTGATGCTGGTCTATAAAGCTCTGAATGGTTTAGGACCAAAATACATCAGTGACCTCCTGACCCAGTATGAACCTTCCAGATCCCTCAGGTCATCTGGATCCGGTCTTTTATCAGTTCCCAGAGTCAGAACCAGACACGGAGAAGCTGCATTCAGCTTTTATGCTCCTTATATCTGGAACAAACTCCCAGAAAGCCTCAGATCAGCTGAAACACTCAGTTTATTTAAATCCAGGTTGAAGACTCACCTGTTCTCAGCTGCATTTGAATAAAGCACCAAATCCACACTTTTAAGCTTAAATTTCAAAACTTACATTTTAACTACTGATTTTATCTACTGTTTTTTTTAATCAATTTTAAATCATGCTTTTTATTGTTTTTGTTTTTTAATGTCTCTGTAAAGCACTTTGAATCACCTTGTTGTTGAATTGTGCTATATAAATAAACTTGCCTTGCCTATAAGTCGGCAGTGTTTCAGATGTGACAGTAGTAAGAGATGCCTCTCCTGATCACCTGGTAACTACTTTTTGAATATGCCTGCCCTTTAAAAAAAGCTTCAGAGTTATTCAAAAAACGCCCAGGGCTAACAAAACACCTTTTTATAAGTCTTTCTCAAACAAAGAGTGTTGTTGTACTATTGCGTGTTATGTGACATCTACATGTGTGAGAAATGCAGAAAAGAATAACTCCATCCTTCTTGCTTTTTATAGCCATTTGTGATCACTGGGGAGGTGATGGCATTTCCATAACTTGTCATTTTGATTTATAATTTCACCAGGTGAAAACCAACACTGCTTATGGATTATAGCACACAAAGGCAACACTTACTCATTATTCAAAACTCATTAATCCACTTGATCCCATAAATTAACTCTTCCTGGAGTCTTATGTGCTTACATCTATGATATTGCCAAGCAGAACATCAGCGCATACTGCCAAGAAATGATTTCAGCACACTGAGTCCAGTTAAACTGCATTTTAGATGGAACATCATTTATTATGCATTTTTTCAGTCTGATTCTTGTCTTTATATAAACTAACCTAGCCATGATAATGATATATTCCTTTAAAAATGTTATTACCAAAGTCAGCTTGCAAGCTTACAACAAAAAGCTATGATATTACACTTATGACAGCAGTAAGAAATAACACATTAACGAGCTCCATGTTTTAACAATGATTGATATGCTGCTCAAAACTTACAGTTTACATTCGGATCACATTAGTTCCTCTAAGTATAGTCACTGAAACTAAATGTTATGGAGGAAAAGGCTACAGATAGCTAGCTGCATTTGTAATTGGGGATCAGGTTATGCAGATTTGCTGACTTGACCTTGCCCAGCTCATTAGTACTTTCTGATGAGGACTCTTGCTGATAAAAGAAGGTAACAGGACTTGCCTCCTAAAGCAATCAAACAATTAGTCCCTACAGATACTCGATTATCTATAATTTTACCATAAGCACAGCTTCTAGACAGTCATTTCCATCTCTTCATTATATAGGACATACACACAGATCATGGTCCAAATGGGAGGCAAATTCAGATATACAGACTAAGTAAGGTCTTGTGAGGAGAATTCAAATATGACTGTATAATACTATACAGATATTTTTTATTTAAACAGTGATTCTTATAATAATTGTGTCACATGCCATTTCTGGCATGTCAAGTGTACAGCACGTTGTGTTCAGCTGGGAGTTGTTCTGAAAGTGCTGTATAAATAAATCGCTTGCTTGCTAATTTGCAGTAAATGTTTGCAGTGCAAAGAAAACAACAGTCTGACAGCTGTATGACTGTCCACAGAGTTAGAAATAGACTATATAGATTTTATTCTGCACTGATTATAAATCTGGGATATAATTGCAGCAGATAGCAAACATTTCACAGTGCTTGTAAAAACATCTGCAAATTAATTTGCTCCCCTACAGACAGCAACTTTGTGAATGAGTAAATGAATCAGGCTGTCAGTCAGCTCATCAGACTCAGAGTCGAAGTTAACTCTGGAACAGAAAACCCAAAGTTTCCCTCTGGAAGGGTTAACAAACTGAGATTTGTTATCTAAACATGCTTCATCGAGTTGGGCCAAGACTGGATTAGCTGTTTTCTTGTCTTTACCAATGATCATATAAAAGGTTTTTACGACTTAGCATAGCATCAAGACAGTCTTTATGCTAAGCTATGCTATGCTATGCAAAGTCTTAGCTTCCCAACTCTCTGTAAGAAAGCACAAACACTATATTGCCAAAAGTATTTGCTCGTCTGCCTTTACACACATATGAACTTAATCTATAGGGTGTAAATGTGATGTCAGCCCATCCTTTGCAGCTATAGCAGCTTCAAATGTTCTGGAACATTCTTCCAGAAGTACATTTGTGAGGTCAGACACTGAAGCTGGATGAGAAGGCCTAAATCGAAGTCTCTGCTCTAATTCATCCCAACGGTTTTCTGTCAGGGTAAGCTCAGCACTCTGTGCAGGCCAGTCAGATTCTTCTGTTCCAAACTGTTCCCACAAACCTGGGAGTATCACATTTTCCAAAATATGTAGGTATGCTGAAACATTAAGAGTTCCTTTCACTGGAATCAAGTGGCCAAGCCCAAATCCTGAAAAACAACCCCACACCTTTTCAAACCACTTATGTTTATGACATCCTGAGCATCACTTTTGAGTTTTTGTTGTTTATTTATGTGTCTTGATATGCTTTAAATGAATGTCCCATCAGATCCTCATTGGAAATAAATTTAAGGCATTATTTGGTAATGCAAATTAGGTAACTATGGCACATAAACACTGCTATATTCATTATGAGTTCAACAATGATCATTTTTTACTATTTTCTGTTGTAAGTTTTTACACTTTATACTCTGTGAAGTCGTAATTAAAATTCACGTAAAGACACGAAGAACCAGAGACACGATGCCTATTTTACCATAGCTAAACATTTATGGATTTATAATTAAACTTACTAAATTTATATTTTATAAAAACTGCCAGTAGATATAGATTATATATAGTCTACGCCATAAACAAAGGTCAATGTTTCAACTACAGATGACTCTCTGATACTGAATGCATCACAGCTCATAGACATGCAGTTCTTCTTTTAACATCATTTTATCTCTGGCACCTCAGCCTCCACTAAAAAGCCACAAACAGTGAAAATCACATTCCCTCTTGCATTTGACAAACAGCCACAAAACACACACATCCACTTGTTGCCAGCGAGATCCAGACGACATCAGTGGGAACGTGACTGTTGATCAATCGAGTTGAGGGGGCTGCTGTTGGAAGCAGAGAAGCCTGCATTTCCTCCTGAGCTGAAGATAAAGAAACATTGATTTGTCTCGCTCAGCACAACATTGCCTACCCAGACATACTCATCACGCTAAATTTAGACTGCGACGAACTCGTGGCGAGCAAATAAGGAGGTAAGGATTTTTCACTAAGCAAGTAGTGCATCTGAAGAACAAGTGCCAGCACTGCAGTGAGCGCTCTGTGAACACCGTCAGGGGATGTTTGAGGGTGACGATGGCTTTCTGGGGCACTCAACGTGCAAAAACAAACACAAGTGACCCTGCAAGTGTAGCTGTCTGCTGTCATTGTCTTAATTATGAGCCGCAGAGGTAGCCTTTCTGTGCATTGAGCATTCGCAGTATCCATAACTCGTTGAAAATTTGGAGAAAAAAAAAGAGAGAGAAATCTATTTTATGTGCAAAAAGTATTTTGACAAATAATCAGAATGCCAAGGCCCCATTCTAATGTTTCCAAAAAGCTTTAGAGTGGCTTGTCAACTATATCAGCTGATCGATTGATTGATCGATATGCAATGCAACTAGCAAGTTAAAGATAATTAAATAACAAAGATCTAAGCAACTTGAATTTTTCAAGTCGATCAAATTGTGCAATATTTCTAGGGCATTCATGTTAAAGTTGCATTAGGCAAAACCTAAAAGAAAAAAGACGGTGACAGAGGATAGCAGATTTTTTTTTTCTAAGTAAAGACTCCTTCAGTTCTCCCCTTCTGTTCTCTCAAGAGGCAAACATGGGCCTCTACCTGCTTGAAATAGCTCAGTGCTGAGTTTTCCCTTCATGGCGAGTCTGAACCCACCTCATCAAACACAAAACCCTCTGCTTAGCACATCACATCAGTGCATACCCCTTCTTATAGACTATATATAGAAAACATTTTTCTGACTTAAGCTTCTCATCTGATCTGTTCATTCATGTGTTAGATTTTCCAAAGTCTGATAATATAACCAAGATGAGAAAAAGGAGGGAAACTGAACTGAGCTGAATGAAGTTCCATCTCAGTTCTTCACTATAAGAAACTCTTTTCATATATAAGTACCGTTGTCATCCATTATACTACAGAGATATTAGCTATAGGCACTTAACAGGATTTTAGTTTATAGAAAAACACTTTGCTACAATACTCAGTTGATGTGTCTTTTAAGAAAAGTTGCTTTATGGTCTAATGTGTCATCGCAACAGATCAAGTTCTTGTAGTTTTTGTTGAACGGCAGCCACCGTGGCCAAAGGCGACACCAGCAGAATGATGACATATGCTAAAACGTAAAGAGAGAGCAGCTCCCATGCTGACTCAAAACTATGCTCAGTGTCGGAGGAGTATTTATCTGAATTCTCTCAGTGTTAGAAACCACATGTTATCTGGTAATTCAGCAAGAAATAGGACAAAGAAATGGAACATCTCAGCCTGCTTTGCGATATTTAACTGGACTATGTTTTAAATAATAGTGCCAACAACAGATATAAAACTGATAGGGCCGGGGCATACATACTGCTGTTTTGCATGAGCTCTTTTTGCAACAACCTGTAAACCTTTTGTGAATGGGCCAGGCTGAGGAAGTCTGAGGATGTGGTTCCCTGTGAGAAAATGGAGGAATGCTCTCCCCTGGTTGGCGAAGAAAGGCTGCCTCCAGTGATAATGGGCAAAGAATATAGGTTATCATTGTCTTGCTTATCATCATTATCTTTCTACGTAGCACTTTTAATTCTTATTCTTACTTTTATTTTTTTCATGTCTATTTAAGCGCAATTTATGACACTATGTTTGCACTGAAGCACCGCAGCAATTTCCTAATGTTGTAAACCTGCTCAACATTTGGCAATAAACCCTTCTGATTCTGATTCTGATTCTTAAATAAGCAACAGATTTTATGGGAAACGGAAATTCTTACCTAAATGCTGCTGTCCAAACAGGGCCATCAGTGCAAGTCTACAGCTCTGTTCAACACAGATGACAGCTTTTGCATGCTGATAACAAACAGGATGTTCCGCCTCCTTTTTAAACTGAAGGACACACTCTCCATGATTTCCAAAAGTAACGTTTTTTAAAGAAAGCCGGTCACAGGCAGCCTCCAGGCTGGGCACACAGCAGGAGGGAGGCAAAGAAGCCCCCCAGCCAGGCTAAGAAGACCCACAGAGCCCCAGCAGCCACGGCCGATCACAGCCCCGGTGCAGAGAGCCCCCTCAGAGGAAACACTGGAGATATGGCCCAATAAGGATATATACAGGATAAAAAGATAAAATAAATAAGAATGGGATACAGTATAAATGTAAATAGAGTAAGAAGATAAAAAATGAATAAGAATAAAATCAATAAATATTAGGTAAAACCTAAATTAATAATATAAATAGAATAACAAGGGGTTATTATATACAGTGGGTTCTCTCCGGGTACTCCGGCTTCCTCCCACTGTCCAAAGACATGCACTTAGTGGGGATAGGTTAATTGGTTAATCCAAATTGCCCATAGGTGTGAATGTGCAGTGAATGTGAGTGCGAATAGTTGTCTGTCTCTGTGTGTTGGCCCTGCAACAGACTGGCGACCTGTCCAGGGTGTACCCCCCCTCTCGCCCTATGACAGCGGGGATAGGCTCCAGCGCCCCCCGCGACCCTGAAAAGGATAAGCGGACGCGAATGGATGGAGGAGAATAACAGGATAGAATAAATAAGCATAAAATAAATAAACGTTAGGTGAAAGCTAAATTAAAAAGGTGGGTCTTGAGCCTGTTCTTAAAAACATGTACGTTCTCTGCGGCCCTGAGCTCCTCCGGCAGGCTGTTCCACAGACGAGGACCATACCACTGAAAAGCTGCCTCTCCGTGAGTATGTGTCCTGACTTTAGGGACAATCAAAAGGCCAGTACCAGAGGACCTCAGGGTCCGCGAGGGTTCATATGGTAAAAGCAGATCTGAGAGATAAGAAGGCCCAAGACCATTAAGACATTTAAAAACCAATAAAAGAACTTTAAAATCGATCCTGAAACACACGGGGAGCCAATGCAGCGATTCTAAAACCGGTGTAATGTGGGCCCGCCCTCTGGTCTTCGTCAGCACACGAGCTGCAGAGTTTTGTAAAAGTTGTAAAGGTGAAATATTCTTTTTGGGGAGACCAGAGAGCAGGGCATTACAGTAATCAATGCGACTGGTAATAAAAGCATGCATCAGCATCTCCGTGTTGGCCTGAGAGAGAATAGGGCGGACTCTGGCTATATTTTTTAGATGATAAAATCCAATTTTGGTTACATGTTTAATATGTGGGATAAAACCAAGCTCAGAGTCAAAAATAACACCCAGGTTTTTCACTTGTAGTGAAGGGCATAGTGAAAATGCCTCTAATTTAGACAAGAGTTTCTCTCTCTGAGCCTCAGGACCGAGTTCTCTGCCATCCAGGATCTTATATCTAGAATACAGTTAAAAAGAGCATCCATTGGTCTGGTGTCATCAGGAGACACGGAGATATACAGCTGAGTGTCATCAGCGTAACTGTGGAAGTTCGCCTCCTGATGACACCGCCAAGAGGGAGCATACACAAATTAAAAAGTACAGGGCCTAAAACTGACCCTTGAGGCACACCACAAGTCATTTTATGGATCTTAGAGGAGCATGTATCCATACTCACCATAAAAGTTCTGTCAGAGAGATAAGAAGTGAACCAGTTGTGTACAGCACCAGAGAGGCCCACCGTGAGTTTCAGTCTGTTTAAAAGAATAGCGTGGTCTACTGTATCAAAGGCTGCGCTTAGATCCAGTAGCACCAGGACTGAGAGCTTTTGGGAGTCCCAGTTACATCTAAGATCATTTAACCTGCATGTGTGGATATACCAACAATCTTTGTCATCACTTTCCAATAAAAAACCTGCACCCTTGCAAAGCAGTCATGATCAAGTGAGGCTGCACTGAAAAATCTTCTAAATGTGTTTAATTGAGTAAGCCTGTATTTTAAGTGTTGTTTAGAATAGTATATAGGGCACACTCAACCCAACTAGGACTCGGTCTTTTACTTTATCACAGACCCCTCATCTGTTAAAAGAGACCACTCAATCACATCTCAGCAGCCTGGCAGCCAGCATCTGTCTACTGCTGTCCTTGCCTTATTACCAGATCAGCAAAATAATGGAATACCACGCCGTGTCCTTAGGTTGTCTCTCACAATAACCAAAATAGAATTATTTTTTTTGTTTTTTGTACTGATTGCCTTTTAGTCATTTTGTTGCCTTTATTCAGTCAGTTTTTGTAGTCTTTTTTTTTTTTTGTCATATTCTACTCTGGTGCACAACTGAGACATTTAGTCATCTTATAGCTGCAGAGGGTATTCAAGTATCTCACACAGCTGGTTCTATCTGCAAGAGGACACACTATAATCAGGCTCCTGCAGAAGCCAAATGGCTGAAGATAACAGAAAGCTCAGCACTGCATCTGATTGGGAATATGCCTTGGCTTTGTGGAAATTGTTACAGGCTGCAGAGAACTGGCTTTACGTTACTGTCTCAATAGCATTAAGCCTAAAGAAAACACCTTTTGTAGCGGAATTTGTGCCAAGAAAGAACTGAGACAAGATGAATTTTGTACAACAGCAGAGATTTAATCCCACAGGGATCCATGACTGTAGATCACTGTGTCTCTTTCCCTTATCTAATGTTAGACCAAAAGTGATGGAGAAAGGCTGGCCTTGGTCTCAGACAGCCAGAAACATAAAGCGAGAAAGAGAGAGAGAGGACCCAAAGCAGCAAGCCCAAGAGTATTCTGGCTATATAGTACTCATGTTCCACATATTGATTATTCACGCGCATTACAACTGAGGCCACTGAACACAACACCTGACTAACATTTCCAGAGAAACCCCATCGAAAAGAAAGAAAGCTGCTAGCATACCTTGTAGTACTGCTTCATTCAAGGCAACTGTTACTTCATGCCAAATGCATTTTCCACTGCAGAAGGGATAAGGAACAGACCAAACCGGGCGTGGAAAGAGCTTACTGTCTTCACATGATTGTTTTATAAATCAGCAAGGTGGAAAGATAGAGCTGGGAGATTAAATGAAGTGTGATGACTATGAATAATGCATAGAACAGACAAATGGAATAGAGGGCAGACATGTGGTGACTCTGTGTGGCTTCTTTGGCTGGTGCGTATTTGTGTCTGTTGATCGCGGTCACGTGTCCTACTCTACAACTTTCTGGAGGATTCTGATTTTACACAACACACATGTTTACTGACCCTTTTCTAACGAGGCTGTCTGGCGTAGCTTGGCTACTAAAACACATCATGTCTGCGTGCACTAGATTCAGCCACAGAGCTCGCACTGCTTCCTAAGAGCAGCAATGAAGAGCATCTTTTAAAAAAAGGCATAACAAATGGAGACTCGGCTGCTGTAGTATTCGGTTAATATTTCAGAAGTACCCAGAGGGCCCTGTGTGAGTGCGTGTGGTTTCACATTAGAGCACAGGCTTACTTCTGGGCATCCAGCTGTGTCTGGGGATTCGATATGCTGTGCACAGTGAATTCCTCAATGCTGTGGCTACTTCATCTCCTAACTACTAAGCATGCAGCATCACTGAACTGGAAGGAGTCAGACGAAGCTGGAAGAGGGGTCTTCCAAACACAGGTGACACACCTTTTCATTTGAAGAATGTGTTTGTGAAGGGAACATACTGTAACCATTTCATCTCATTAGTATGTTATACATAACACACTGGAGTGGGTCCACGCAGAAAAGCATTTGACTAATGTCTGCTGTATTAAACAGGAAGTCCGCATCATGACATGGACTTCATGCGATTATGAGGCAGGGAGGCGATGAATAAATGAGAAATGTAAGATCAGAGACTGGGCATCCTGCGAGTCTACTGAATAGATTCTGACTGTTTTTTTTTTTCAATCTTTCATCTTCCAGGTTGGCAGACAGAAACCGCTGCAGCACCACTTCAGCATGAAAGAATCATGTGATCGTACCCTAAAACACTGTTATCCTTTGTGATTTCATGCTCACTAGAGATTACAGATCGTGAGGCCTCATATCGATGATGGCATCTCTGGGGGTCTGACATTAACTCTTTATTTTCGACCCAAACCTCACTTAACCTAACAGACAAGGGAAACAACAGCAAAGCACCATGTTCCAGCTGCAAGAACTCAACAGACTGTCTGAGCTCTCCCTCAACGCTCGCACACACATGCATGTTAGCAGAGTCCACATCACTGTGCGGAGTCAGACTGCAGCGTCTACTAGGAGCTGTCCACGGAGCACGGTGCTGAAAGCTGCCGCAACGTATGGTAACTCCAGTCAATGAAGACCAACCGTATGTGGACGTGGGCACATGTTAAACACTAACAAGCATCGTGGACATGTTAAAGTCTTCCAAAATGACACTCTGACGTAAGCATGAGTTGCAAAAGCCAACAATAAAGAGTTGGAGAAGGAGTTATGGAGGTGAAGTGACTCCTCTCCTGTGATAAGGCTCTAGCAGTTCGGCAGCAGGACCGCATTTAACCCTTTATTGCGTCGCACGATCATTATCAGTAATGCAGAACGAGACACCCGATCTGCAAAACTCCACAGCATCTTTCCTAATCCAAGGCACGGCAACTGTGGCAGAAGCCCAAAACTGCACTTACACATAAGCGTGGTAGATGAACGCCCATCCCCGCGGTCTTTCCAGCGCATTGTAGAGAAAATTCTGTAGTTTCCGATAGCTGGCGTTTTTCTTCGACGGTCTGGGTCTTCCTGCGGAGATGCTGGACCTCGGTCTGCAGAGGATGCTGCTCCGCTTGGTGCTTTCCGAGCCCGCAATGAGCAGTGCCCCATCCCTGCTGGATTCCGGAGCTCCCGGGTCCAAACCCACAAACCCGACTTTGTGCTTCTTCTCTCCGGCTTGAGTTGGGTAAACCCCGCCATTGAGAGATTTCTGCACCATTCTAAAGTCGAGACTCTGAGGAGGAGTTGTCAGTGCCCTTGCAGCGGGGATGCATCACCGGTGCTGAGGGGTGTGTGCTGGTGGTGAATGCAGTTGATGTCGGTCCCTCTAGAAAAACCAATTGCAATAAGCATGCGAGACTGCACCGTGTATGCTTTTACCTTAGCCCCTTCCGGCCATCTGACACACAGCAAGGAGCGAAATGCGAAATTTATTTCGTTGGTGACCAAGGATTTAAAAGCGTTCTTCAATCATCGTATTGCCAGAAATGCTCTTAATCGAATTACAATAATGAATTAAGGCCAAGTTCAAGCGCCAGCTTTCTTCCAGTGCTCTCTTTAAACAATCCTAGGGTTTAAACTAACTTGGGAGGGTGGGGAAGTCCATTACTATATGTCCGAAAGAATCGTGTTAGTTTTAAGAATCCGGCGTAAGACAACCTGCCATCTTCACCACTTAACTCCAACACGGGAGGAACTGCAGGAAAGGGTTTAACTGGATTATGCACTCTCATGTAATATTCATGCGTGAAGCTTTTTCACTCGGGATAATGGACACTGAAAACTATGTCAAGCTATGCCTCGAGGTTTGTGTTCCCTCGACAGGAATACACATGCAGCCTGAGACGGTATCAACAACAGCCAAGACAGCAGACAAAGAAATGGAGCATCCCAGCCTGCTTTGCGCACACTCCAGCGTGAAACAATGTAGACCAGTTTGCATCCACCTGAAAGTGAATGACGCGCACACAGTGATGAGAGTAGCAGAACGGCAACAGTTTCAAAATAATGCAAAGCCTATATACAATTTAAAAAGGTGCACAATATTGAAAACAACCATTTTTAAATGTCAGTAAATGCAATTAATGCGGTGTCATGCAGCTGCAATGTGTGCAGAATGTTGCTCAATATAAGACCTTGCCTGAATGTCAGCAGTTTTTTCTATGACCTGCATGTTTGTTTCAGCTTTAATAGCGCCTTTACACATGACACGTCCACTTATCATCATGGCTGCAGGCTTTCAAACTGTGCGCTAACATCGCTGAGTGGTCCCTGTGCTCTTTAACGGAATTGATGCAAAGAACCTCTCCCTATCGTTAATTCTCAACCACTGCTTTTCTGAGATACTCAGTTGTACTCGTTTATGTTACTGGGCTGTTGTAGTTGTGCTTTTTAGCATTAAACGGCCTTGCAGGTCTTTTGTTACCATGTCAGAACTTTTTCCAGCTCAAGCATTTCTTATTTTGTCGCTGTTGTTTTCAGTTAACTATAAGAGTTAAATGATTAGCAGATTACTGGATCTTTTGTTTTAATTCAAATGACACCAGATTATATGCACTATGACATCAAGCACAAATATGAGAATGAGTAAGATGAAAAAAGAAACCATCACAATGGTCACTCCTGGTATTACTTAGTCACAGCCTGCTGTCATGGTGTGAAAGCATAAAGATGTAATCATCTTTTTGACTCATGCAAACTTACACGGAGCACATACATGAGCATACATAGGGTCCACTGTAAAGAAGAAAGGGTTAAAGAAACAAACAAACATCAAAATGAAAATAAAATATCCCGAAGGACATCCCAGCCGCCACTGGATCAGCCAACAATACTGCTGCGCTGAAAAGTTTGTCGTACTGAGAACATTTTATTCACTAGCTTGTTAAGATTCCATTTACAATGATAATTTTTAGAAAGTTTCAACAACAACAACAAAAATCCTTTTTACAGTTATTTGCAAGCAACAAAAAATTGCAGGTAAAGTATATACAATTTGAAACATTAGAATAATGTAAGTACATGTGTAATCAGTGACATGTATGTCCTGCTACACCGACATGCTGCAATCATTAGCTAATTTGAACCGGTAGCACAGTTAAGACCAGGTTATGATAACTAACGCTGCACTGGGAGTTTTATCATATTTACAGTGCTCGAGTTAAGAGCAACGTTTGATAAAGAAAACTAAAACAATGCAAATAGCCATGGGTTTTATATGCCAACTGATGGATGTCAATTTGTGTTGGTAATGCTACTGCCAAGGGATGTGTAGGGACTATTCCAACATGAACCAAATAAAAAATAAAAAGATCACATGACCTGCTGTAATGTCAAGTGAGGTCCTTGAAATCCATGTCAAACCTTTTTTAACAGTCAGAAACAAGTTGTCAGTGAGGTTACCGTTAAAAAAGAGAATCAGGTTCTCTTTAAATGCACAGTTAAACATACAAAAAGGTTTTATATACTATATTATTTCCATAAAATATCATCCAGTTTAATTTATAGCAACTCTCTGCTTTAATTCTCTACACGACCTCACTCCCCCTCCCTCTGGCACTGCTACAGCTTGTATGTACAAACTAATAATAATAAAATGGTCAGTAAACTAATGTTACTGGGTTTTTTCAGTCATCAAACAGTCCCTTTGTTCACATCACCAGCAAACTGCATACAGTACTTTTTTTCTAACACTGAATGGACCAATTTTTGTGCTTCTTTTAATACCTAAAGTTAACACAATCGTTTCAAGACAACATAAAAGCCAATTGAAAAAAACAAAAAATCAAAAGGTGTCTTAGTTAAGTGAAGGTTATCCTTCAACTAGAAGACTTGAATTAATATATTAATAATTTAACAGTATCCTGATAACTTGGCTGCTTGATGAGAAACAACCTTGTATAGTTTCTTCCTTTGTCCTGATTCTGATTAGCTAGCTTCAGTACATCCATCCCTTGCACTCCCTGAAGATTAATGTAACACATAAATAAAATGAAATACACCAGAGCAGTTACATCCAAAAGACGGCATGCCATTGGTCCTTTAAATACTGTTCAATACGTAGGCTGGAATGCTTTTAGATTCTTTTAATACCCGATATAGTATAAGTAGGCGATAAAACGCTCCTTCTTGGACACAATAAATAACTATCCTTCATATAGTGCAGTAATACAGTACTCACACTAAACCTACAGTAATTGCACAGAAACCACATGCAGCAATCCCACCCCACCCCATGCCATCTTCATCTGCCCCTCAATCCCTACTTCCATTTCTCTGTCTAATCTTTAACTTTCTGCATCTTATATGAATTACAGGGCATTCAAGTATTCTACTTCACTCGGGGTCCACACATTGAGCCCTGGGGAACGCCAGCCTGAACAGAGAAACACGCAACTCTCTGGATTTTGCAGTCTAAGGCAAAATGAAATGTCTGCATTTAGGATGACAGTCAGCTACAGGTAGTTTGGTTAATCCAGTTAATAATACAAGCTCAACTGTGAGAATAACCACTGTGGACATTGTCTTTATGGGGCCTCCTCATTTTTCGTATTGTTGTGAATATTTTGAACCGGTTGTTAAGCCGACATGGTTTGGAAAGAGAGCCAACAGAATAATGCTGCTATATGGTTAGCTCCAGTAAAATAATACATAACTAGTCCTGAGACTCAGGTTGCATCAGTCTCACTGTAGGTGCTCTGAAGACTCTAGTGGTATCCACGCCGGAATGATCCCTGTGTAAGCGGGGCAATGGGGAGAGGCAAAGGTTTTCTACTGCCAGTGTCTCTATGCTCCTGTCATCATCAGTTCCTCATTCACCCTCTCTGTGATGACTTTGCTGAAGTGACAGTATCCTTAGAGGTCTCCATCTGAGGGTGGCAAACATAGCTTGAAGAGCCTGTTTTAAAAAGAAAGAAGCAAAACTTCAAATGAGGGGAATCCACCCAGATTACATATGAACAGTGCAATTATCTGAAAGGCATGGCTTAAGGTGCCTAGAAATGGTTTCATTCAGTACCTTGGAGCTGATGGAGGCATCTGGTCCATTACCTTGAGATTTTTAGCAGACAGCTCAACTCTTGCCCCCTTATAAGAGAGAAAATATATAAGCTAAAAGCTCAACATAACAGACAGCTTGACTGCCATTAACAGATTAAACACAGAAAGCTCTCCGTGTGCTCATATTTTATGACAGAGGCATGGAAAGAAACAAACGAAATGCAATATGAAAAATTAATAACAGTAAAATATGAAAAACAGAAGTGCTAATTGCTGACAAATAATGAAAAGTTGGGTTTAGAACTGCTCATTACTGTTCTATAATATACTACAACACGCTCTTAAATGTCCAGCAAAGGGAGCTACATAGGATTTCTGATCCAGTGTGTTCACGCATCAACTCAATTAAGTTGAACTTTGCTGTCTATTTAAATAAGTCCTAAAAGATTGCATTTCAAACTAACAAAATAATCTATACATATTTCTTGTTTGGTTGTTTGTATAATTAGATTGATGACCATTAAAAGTTCCTTTCACTGGAAAAATATTGAAAACAATTTTTAAATGCCAGTAAATGCAATTAATGTGGTGCCATGCATCTGTAATGTGTGCAGAATGTTGCTCAATATAAGACCTTGCCTGAATGTCAGCAGAGATTTTTCTATGATGTGCATGTTTGTTTCAGCTTTAATAGCGCCTTTACACATGACACGTTCACTTATCATCATGGCGGCAGGCTATTTGTATTTGTGCACTAACACCACTGAGTGGTCCCTGTTCTCTTTAACAAAATTGATGCAAAGAACCTCTCCCTATCGTTAATTCTCAACCACTCTGCTTTTCTTAGATACTCAGTTGTACTCGTTTATGTTACTGGGCTGTTGTAGTTGTGCTTTTTAGCGTTAAATGTCTTTGCCAGTCTTTTGTTACCATGTCAGAACTTTGTTCACCTTAAACTAACTAACTGGAACTGGCGCTTAGCCCAACTCCTGAAAAACAACCTCACACCATTATCCCCCCTCCACCAAACTACACTTGCACAATGCAGTCATGTACGATCCTCCTGGCAACCGCCAAACTTAGGCTTGTCCATCAGATCGCCAGATACAGAAGCGTGATTCATCACATCTCCACTGCTCTAGAGTCCAGTAGCAGCGTACTTTACATGGATCTGACTGGATCTGATGCTTTGCATTACGCTATGTGATGTAGGGCTTGGATGCAGCTCCTTGTCCATGGAAACCCATTACATGAAGCTCTCTATGCACTATTCTTGTGCTAATCTTAAGGCCACATGAAGTTTGGAGGTCTGCAGAAAATTTGCAGAAAGTTGGTGACGTGTTCACAATATTTTCCTCAGCATCCGCTGACCCCGCTCTGTGATGTTACAAGGCCTACAACTTCATAGCTCTACTTTTGTAGAAGTAGTCTGCGTGTCTACCTGCATGATTTTATACACCTGTGGCCATGGAAGCGATTGGAACACCCGAATTCAATGATTTGGATGGGTGAGTTAATACTTTTGGCAATATAGTGTATATGGGGATTCCAAATATCACGTTACTTTGGACCTCTGACCTTTTCCTCAAGCTCAAACAAGGTCAAACTTTGATTCTCAGCATCACATTGTAAGTATGACATCCAAATATCATGCCACATTTGACCTCTGAGCTCACCTTTACATTTCACTACTCTGCCTTTCTTTCAGGTTGGCCCCAAAGTATGTTATATCTTTAGAGAAAGTGTTGTCAAGAGAAAAAAATAGCTGCCTAGTTGGTTAAAAATATACTGTAGTAAAATATTATCTAAGAAGCTCAGGTTATTCATGTCCAGATATTTACAAATCAGTACCTATTATGCCTTACGTACTCCTACGTTGTGCTTTTGTAATCCAAACAAACACCTGTCACGCTACTGTCCAACAAACTTCTTAAAGTATAAAGAGAACAATAAAAACAAGATACAAAAAAATACAACACTGTTTCCTTAAAAGTAAATAGTGCCCAGAGAGTGCGCTGCCCTGTCGAAGGATTGTGCTCTCCAAGTGTTTCTTGTTTTATATAATAAAATAGTTGACTCATATTTTATAGTCTTGATTTTAACAGGACTGAGATCTTCTTAAAGGTTTACCTGTTTACGCATTATGTCCATGGTCTGCATGATGCAGCGCGGTATGAGGCCATGGTTCCTGGCTAGGATCATTGCCTGCTCCAGTGTCACAGTCAGAGTACATCTGCAAAGAACATGAAGGCCAGTGATTAATAGTGTGTGTTCCTCTGCAATAAACACAAAAATGAAGTAAAATGAATTTGAATGGCGAGGTTAGGATGAGTTTGTGAGGTTCCAATGGGGCATGTCATTGACTCTGCACTGTGTTATTTTTATGCAGTCTGACAGTCCAGTGACACAACAAAAAGCAGCATAATAATTCTGTGGTGTGGTGCCACACTGACCTCTGCATCCCTGTGCCACACATGGTGATGTGGCAGGCTCCCAGGCGGTTACACAGCTCAGAGGACACACACAGCACGCTGACACCTGACTGGTGGCCTTGGGCAATCGGGCGCATGTTGATGTACGACTGCATTAGCCGACAAAGGTCGTCCAGCGTGTTGAGGGGTCTCAGCAGCTACAGGGAGGCGGGAGGAAGTAAAGGTCAGGGAAGGTTAGCCGTTAAATGCACTGCTAACAAGATGATTCAATAACACATCACAAAAGACGTCACCTTAACAAGCCGCTTAGACTACTGTTGACTTTTTAAATCGCTTTCAAACCAAGCAAATTAAAAAGTCTCTCATTACCAAGACAAAAAAAATGCATTGAAGTGAACAGAACACTCCAAAATAATATAATTATATTCATGTGAAATATTTTAAAACATGGGACTAGTAGAGTAACTGACTTGTAAGATGGAGAACAGAAATGGGGAGAAAACAACCATCAAATACAACACAAGAAAGTCTAAATCTGCAGTTTTTCTCTTTCTATATTAAAACTATGATCTATTCAGTTTTAATTACTGCAATCTATTTCAACTACAGTCAGTGTGGGACACTAGAAGTTCAAATGGACACCATCTATAATTGCTGGGGTTAGTTGGAGTTAACAGGGAGGGTCTTGACAAGCTATGGAGGAGTTTCCGGTGGAGGGAATGACACACCAGTTCATCTTACTTTGGAAATGCTTGGTTGAAGGTCTCTAACTTCAAGGCCCAGTATCTGTGCTTGCATTTATATTCAGTCACAACAATATATATATATATAAAAAATTGACTTATGTTACAATAACAAGACAGATGCTACATATGAAAAGACCATACAGACTACTATAAACTCATCAAGGTTAAAAACAGTATATATTTACCTGGTCTATCTTCATTGCTGTGGTGTTGGAGTCTGTAGGGAGATTTGACTTCTCCAAATAGAAAGCTCTGTGGGGAGAGAAGGATTTTTTTTTTTATTCATTTCAGGCACAACAAAATACATATATTGAACATAAAGTGCACAAAACAAAAAACAAAAATTACCTGAAAAATTACGTTCTCAGTTTTTTAAACTCTTCATCGGGTTGGAAAAATTACTGATTTGCATCCTGTGACTCACTTTTGTTGGAGAGCTGACTCATCTAGTATCTACAGATTTTGTAACTGCTAAACTGAGTATTTCATCATTTATTAACGCCGCATTGTTGAATCACTTTCTGGGAATTAGGGTGCACATATCAGTGACCACACACGATGTAAAAACACTGCTATATAATAGATGTAGCACATCTTCGATCATAAACCATTAAAACTTCAAGAGTTAATATTTATATCGTTCAACACGTTACTACTTGAGAAACAGTACCACAGTCATTTTGCTGTATATGTAGCTAAATCCTGTTCGTTCATGTGGGAACTGCTCAAGGACTCCTCTGGATACATGATTAAGTTCTGACCTTGAAAGCTTGACTTTCACATATGTAATATACAAAGTGCAGTTTCTGCTTGTTATGCAACACCAAAGGGTGAACTCTCCCCTTGAGGTGAAACACATCTTCAGTGCCAGGAAAGCCAGTGAAGAGCGGTAGTGAAGAGTAAAACAGGTACCTGAGCCTGCGGTAGTAGGCCTTGACTTTCTCCAGTGAAACGGCATTAGTGCGCTGCTGGAAGTCCTCCATGGCAACGCAGTCCTGCTGGGACGCTCCCTCTGGACGCTCCAAAGCTGGAAAAATAGAAGCCACATAGTTAGATCTATGAATATTTAGAGAATGACACACGTTTTATAACACTGCCTCTGTGCACCACCACAGTAGAACTCAAACCAAACAGTCCACATATGACTCAAGTGTAGACTTCCAACTATAATTCAAGGGATTCGTTTTAGGAATTGCAGCCCTTTTATACAGTCTCTCATTTTCAGGCTCAAAAGTAACTGGGTTAACTAACAATTTTAAAGATAAGGACTGTATTTAATAACTGGATAAATGGTTTTTATTTATTTATTTTTTGGTGTTAGAGCATCGTCGGCAGACCCGACGATGTTTCCATGAACATGCTTTACAGCTTCTCTTTATTGACCACTTTTCACACACGGTTGCTGTACGCATACAGCCGGCTGTAGCTTTTCAGCTCACAGCCCGACACACACCAACACAACAGCATAGATAGCACAGAGTTAAGGCGGCGAGGCGTGATTGCAGGTGCCGCTCAGCGTGCGTCCGCCTCCCCTGCAGCGAGCGCTGCAGACCACGCCCCGCCACACACATTAACCAGGTAAAATACATATTTAGGCAGAATTTTGCAAATATCTATTTTTCATCTTTTAGCAGCATAGTGCTTTTTTTCTTTTTTAAAAGTCAGGTCAAGGCTCCAAAAGCCCAAAGGCGATATAAGGGTGGCGGCTCACAACAGTTTTTGTTTGCTGGATCATTTTAGTTCAGCTGGGTGTCTTTCCTTTTGTTATATTTCTTTAAGAGTTCAAAATGTGTTAATTACATAAATAAAATGTAATTTTCTCTGTAGCACTTCATGGATTTCATAAGCAACACACCTTAGTTGTTCACACAAAGCATAAAGGTAAAAAACAATATATACAGTGTTATCTTCATTTTAGATGTCAAAAAGTATTTGCGGCTCCCAGTGTTTTCTTTTGCGTGGAAACCGGGTCCAAATGGCTCTTTGGGTGTTAAAGGTTGCTGACCCCTGGCCTATGACTTTAACTTTATGTAACGTTTGCGTGTGTGAGTGTGCATATATGTGACAAAAATATATCCACATTATATATATATATATATCACTGTGCTTCCCCATAGGCTGCAGTCAAGACTCTTTTCCAGTAGGTGGCGATGTTTATCTGCAAATCTGCACTACTAAATGTTTTGGAGCACTGGTGTATTCGGAAATACACGGTAAACAATATGGGGTCTCTCATGAGATTAATGATCCGATGAGGACTTGTGCATGGAAAATTAGCAGCTAACTGGCAGACTGGTATAATGCTTTACTTTCATACTAGGCTGACAAAGACTCAGGGAGCGCTAAAGTGAGTGTTTTAAATGGTCAATACAAGGCTTCAGTCTAACTTAATAAAATCAAATAAAGTTCTAAGGAAACGCACATGTGTAAGAGGCTGAAAGGCTGCATGGTGCATTGAGTGTTTTAATGATCCAAGGCTATATGTGTAATGTATATAAGTGAATTTGTGCCTGATGCATTGTATGATTTGTTGCTTGTTCCACAGTAAAAGGTTTTGAGTAGATACTCGGCTCTACTTGCCAGCGCTACGTCATGTTTTACTAGCTGAACTACACCCTGGAATTATGTTCTTTGCCTTTCTTACCTCTGGTGAACAGGACAGTGTGCAGTTTGAGGCTGCCTCCATTCTGCAGCCGACTGGGGAGCTCATTGAAGTGACAGCTGTCCAGGTAAAGGGTGACCCTCAGGGCATGCCTGGTGCCTTCCACCTGGTAACACACTGGTGTGTCTGCAACACACATATAGAGATGAGGGAGAAGTTAAAAAAAACAAGAAACAAAAAAGGTGTAGGCATGCCCTTCTTGAAAATGAAAACATGCAAAGCGTGTTGCATTACATTTTAATACATTTAGATATTGTGTACTAAAATGTAATGCTGCATATGTCTAGCAAACACATATTCAGAGTTCATTAATAGCTGGGTGTTAAATCAAAAGCTAAAAGAAAAACTTAGGACAGTAACCTCACTGAAGATTGAATTTATTGAATTATTTGATTTATTTTCAGGGTTTTTTCATTTGGTGACTGATTCCAAGTTCTCATGGCAGCTAGCTGCTAACACTGTCAACCTCTGGGCGACCACTTTTGATCACAAGGCAGCTGCACAGCGAGGTGGGAGGCAACGGGTCTCCGACCAGTTGCAGTCTGACTCACACTGGCTGCAATCACAGATGAGTGGAGGTTTGCAAATAACTGCATTCTAATTTATAAACACAGACAGACTGCCAGATCCATGTGCAGGACAAATAAACAGAGGCACCTGATTTCTGTAATAACCCTTTAAATTGCATCAATATCTGGCACATTTTTAGAAATTGTAAGTTTGAAAGAAATTGTGATGAATCTATAAAAAAATATAAGATAAGTAATCATTTATAAATCTGAAGCTGACTTGTGCTCAATTCTCCTAACCTTTTCTAGCAGTGATACATGAGCACTTGTCAGAAAATGGAAAAAAAATGACCTTTGCTGCGTGACCTCTGGGGTCAATCCTTTTTTCTAGAGAACCTACCAAGCAATAACCTTGTGGAATTGGCTGTGATCCTTTCAAGGTCCTTCAGACTCTGTGGTGCTTAAACGTCTGTACCTTACATATACCTCTCATCCCTCTGAAAATGCTGTTAGCAAATCAATAGTGTCCAATGGACTGTGACGCCAAAAACCATCTACCTGCACTGCAGCAGTCTGAGCTGATGTCAGCAAAGAAGCTTGGTTAACATTAACATTTTTTAATAGCAAACTGTACCAGACTGGACCTGTAAAGTATATCTATCCCCACATACCTGCCATACGTAAGGAATACAATACTAATGACCGATAGCAATACGTTAGTGCATGCACTGAGTGATGTTTTTGTGTAAAATATATGCAAATGTGCACAAAATATTTTCTCCAGCCAAGCATGAACACAAAATAGCAAATTCCTGCTTCATCCACAGATTTGCCTTTTAAAATGGGAAGTGCACGTTGCGCTTTTCCTTTGAGCAGCAATCTCTGCTGGCCACTTTGAGGCTGTTGAAAAGAGGAGCGATTCACGATGCAGTCATCCTTTGTATCTTTGACTTTAAGGGTTTCCGGTAACCCAGAGCACCTTTAGTGAATGCAGATACCAAGCTTATTAAAGCCACAAATGCACCCAGTTATGTAAAGATGTCCACAAAGCCCACTCTGAACAACCTGGTTGCATCCTCAGCTGAAACTACAGCACTGCACTATAATAAATGCTTGGACCCTTTGGTGAATTGGCAGGAGAAAGCTTACTATTATCATGCTTCAAAGAAATATTACTCCAATATACCGCATACTGCAATTTGTGTTCTTAAGTACTTCAATATTGTTTTTATATTATAGGGGTGCTTATGTGACATATGTCAAGTGTCTCTCAGCAGCAATAAAGATTAAAAGAGGCGACCTTGATATCTGAAATGCTCTGCCCTTGTTTAAGGTGATTTATGGAGTCACCACAGATCTGTCTGAGTTCCTTTTCAGCGGCTCTTCATGGAAAAGAAAATGAAATCTGCAGTGGCATAATGGCAATTTCACCCTAAGCAGCGACCACGCATCCACACAATAGAAGTTCATTCAGAATTGGTGAAACCATACAGCTGCTCATTAACGCCAGTGCGCTTTGAATGAGGCAAGTCAGTCTTTGTTGATGGGAGTCTCTTACTTGCTACTAGACACTCATCCTCCAGTTGCCTGAAGAACACAGTGACTTTGTCCAAATCCGACAGGGCCGCCTTGGTGTCCTCCAGCATGGTCCGCTCCTCTTTCTGCCCGAGGAGAGAAAGAAAGCTCAGAAGTTGCACCAGAGTAAGAGTTTGGGTAGTTGTGGTGACAGCTGTGCGGCTACAAAGTCATACAGACTTCAGAGTATTTGATTCAGAAAGACACACACACAATAAGAAAAAGCTGCAACAGGAAAGTTATTATTTAAAATTTACGCCAAACTATGAACCTTGTTGTTTTTTTCCCCTAATAGGTAAATAAAGCTACTTTCGGCTGCTTCCTCATTCATGAGCACTCACCTCAGCAGGAAGCGCTGCATATTTGATTAAGCAGGTTTTTACATCAGATGCCCTCACTGAGGCAGTCCCCCAAGGGATTCGTGCCTCTTCCCAGGCTCCAATTGAGCATCTTTGGGTTTTGTAGGCAAATTTGCAAACTACAACGCTACGTAGCCAACTTTCTAAGAACCAAACAAAAATACAAAACTTGTCCTCACCAGGTGTGGAGCCAGCGTGGACTGGAAGTGCAGCAAAATACCAATGGCGGATATCTGCTCTAGCCACTTGCGGCTGGTTTCCTTGCCGTCTTCTTGGTACTCGCCGGCATTGTTGAAGCGAGAACGCAGTGCAGTCAGCACCTGTTCGGCTAGCGTGCACAGAGCAGCCGTCGCCGCCTGGCAGAAGATCACGTCCCTTCGCAGCTGCAGAGATGTGTCTGGTATTGGTAGGGGAGAAAGAAAGGAATGATAGCGCCAGTGACACAGAGAGTTCAGGGGGCACGCGACGACTAGGGACTTATGAGGAGTTGAAGTGGGTGAAAAAAAGCAATGAAACCAAAGAGGACAACATAAAACAACATCTGCAGCAGAAAAAGGAAGTTCACTGTGGAGGAGAGGGTAAGGTATCCCAGTCTTACTGTAACCTCTCTTATTACATATCCTGAACTTGCTCTAATGCTTACAGTTGATTCTATTGGCTTGAATACCATGAGAGGATATCTGCCATTGACTAATGCCATATGTCACTGGAGAAAGTTCAGACTGGAGTATGTTGTGCTCTGAAACCAATCTTCATTCCAGCACATAGTCACACATCTGATTATGACCTTTTTGACAAAAATGATGCTAAAACTTTGATTTAATGATTTGTATGATTTGATTGCACTGGAAATGTCTTCATTACTTTCTAAATAAACCTACATAAATATACATGTGTATGTATGGGATCCTTAAAATGAGGTTTTAAAGATTTGCAGAATTCCTGATGTGAAATTGGCTGTAAGTTCATATGATGGATGACCTCATATGCAAAGAGCTGTTAGAATAATTTTAAATGCTCCTGTTTTGAGACCTTTCTGGCTGCTTAAGACCTGAGTTCTGCTGGGCGACTGCACGGTCCACCTCTTCTGTTAATTTTATGGAAAATTAGAACTGGATTGAACCTAGTCTGATTATCTGCTGCTGAGCTGATCTGAATATAAACTGATTTTCTCTTCTACCAGTGACACGCTGCTCTACCTGTGCACTTGAGCAGAGCCAGGAGGATCTGATTCTTTCCATCTATAAAGAAAGAAGAAAAAACAAGATGGAGTGAGAGATTGTAACTGTATATGAACACGTGGCATGCATGCACGTATGCGTTTTCTACTAACCATCCACAAATCTCTGTAGGCTCTCCACCAGGGTTTTGATAGAGGTGGGCAGGTTCCAAGGGTCTTCCTGGATGTTCTTATGGATAACGTAACGACAGCGAACAGTCCAGTCTTCGGTTTGGCGAAACTCTGTTCATGTTAAACCAGAGAACTTGTAAGCCTGTGCGCCAGCTCTCTGACAGAACCGTAGTGACACCTTTCGACAGTGCTTACACACACAAACAAATCTGTACCTGGCTGGCTGTGGTCAGAATAAAAGTGCTTGGTCTCCTCGCAGGCCTTGGTCATGACGGGTCCTTTGAGCAGACTGTTGATTGAGTCAACCTGCGTGCAGGAATAAAAGCATGCACACACTCAGTTAATGAAGCTAGTTTTTCTTCTAGTTCACTGCCTCAGACTCCACGCACCTTTCATTCTTTTCTAACTACCGCTTTTATTTCTGCGCCGCTCAAGCGCAAACACACAAGCTCACACACAGAACTTTGCAGTAACTTCTGGCAAAGGTTTTCCAGAATTAACAACAACAAGGCTTGTGTTAGCAGGCCCCCTGAGCTGCTGTTTACATGTGCAAAGAACTACTGCAGCCAAAGTAGCTGTGCCCCTATCACCCCCCAACTCTACCAGCAGGGAATCAAAGGACATGGAGAAGAGATGAAACGACGGACGCATGTCTTCAACTTAGTCCGTGCATCAGTGAAAGCTTGTGCGTGTTCAAGGAGACAGAGTGGAGAACAGAGAAAGAAAGGAAGTCATGAGATGAGAGAGAAAGCCAGAATCCCGAACAGAGGACAGCAAGCCGCATGAGGTAACTCAGCCCAGATGCCGACTGATTACCATCACAGTGATCTGTTCCAAATGGTTAATGCTGACATGTGTGTTCCCTGTTTCTTCATCTTTAACTTCTACATCTAGTGGCTGAGTTTAAAGTCTGTTTAAAAACTAGGGTTAGACTTAGGCCTGGGCTTAGGCAAAGCACTTTGGGGAAATACAGCAAAAAATTCCAAGTTAATCAGGAATTACTTATTCCGAACTCAACGGTGGAACTAACCTGGTTGAAAAGGTGCTCGAGGCAGCCGTGCAGCTTGTCCTGTTTGTCAGAGGGAATCCTCATGTCGCACGGCAGCTCGTCCCCTAGTTGAGAGTAAAAACAAATAGCTGATGAGAGGCAATAATCACACTTTCTACAACAAGTATTAATTTTTATTCGACCATCTGGGCTTATTAAAACACACTTCTCTCCATCTGTCACTGCAAAATCTGACCTGAGCATCATATTAGACCGAATGAAGGCTAATAAACTATTACAACGCAACATCTCGGCGTGAGCTGTTCATGACTTAACGCTGATAAAAAACAAAGCAATAAATAGCAGTGGACACATACTTGGCTCGCTGCACATTATTGTGGCTTTAAATGAAATGCAGCTTCTATAATATCCAGCCACAGTCACCTCCAAGCTATATCTAGAGGATTTCTGTGTCTTGGGAAAAAACAAGGTAGCACAGAGTAAATCATGAGACGGCTCACACAGATTTATTCTTACGGAAATATCCTTTATTTCTTGTTTTTAAGCATCCAGAAGTGTATGTTTGCATAAGCCTAGCTTATATTATTTACATCCAATTAACTTTGGAACAGAGATCCTTCTTTTTTCCTTTGAGCTGGCTTTTCATTCCAACATCGGATCTGATCCGATCAGTGTGTGGTGTAAAATCCAATGTGGAGGAGAGCCAAAACATTAAATACACCTTGCTTATTTACACATGCACAGATCAACTTAAAGCCGTTTATTACCTGATCCCATCTCATCACTCCCCAGGTAAGAGCTGTTACTTCGCACACTGGTGTAGGACAGGACGGAGTCTCTGTTGCTGTTGCATTCACTGTAACAATGAGCACACACACACACACGCACACACACACACAACACACACACACACACACACACACACACACACACACACACACACAACACACAGACACACACACACACACACACACACACACACACACACACACACACACACACACAAGAGCACCCAGTTAAAAAGCATTAGGGAAAAAAGGGCTCATTCCGTTCTTAAACCACAGAGAGGATTTGGAAAGCTGCATCTAGTAATTATGCTGCCAAATAATCCTTGTGATTGTAAATGCCTTTTCTGATTTACAGTATATGAAACCAAAGGCAATTAAACGCTTCTCACAACAACAACAACTGCTGCTGCCTTACACAGAGCTGCATTCAGTAAAACTGTAGCTATATCAGATTCCCAAATAAATCGGATATAAATCGCGTGTGCATAAAATGGAGCTCTCCACTTTACAAAGACGCTTTTATGAACAACTTCTTTTCCTAGTTTTCACGTTTAGTTGGGACTGTATTCCTTTCTTCCTTTGCTGGTGTGCGGAGACAATTTCAGCCTTAGCGGGGCTGGTATTTATAGTCATACATCGATGTGATTCACCATGATTACCGGGAGCAAGTGGAAGATTTATGTGGCTCAAATTATACATGGCTTTAAGTGAGCACGCTTGCAATCCCCCTCAGAGAAGCTCAGAATGATTCACAAGCTGAATTACCATGACAAATGGCCTACAAGCGACTACAACCTACAAAACACCATCACTGGCTTTGTGTTGCTTTACTATTATCTGGGCTGGCAGGGTGACAAAGTGGGGGGAGTGGAGCCTGGATATCACCTGCTGGGTTATTCTGTGGTGTCCAATGTATGTAAATTTGTACTGTTGGGATGGTGGGGGTGGCTACCGTAGAGGTGCTACAATGATAACTTGGCTTGAATGCTCCACTGGCTTCTCATAAATGTGTGCAAAAACAATATCACATACTTACAGTAAAATGATATAGGTTCCTCTCTTTATACTGTATTATTCCCTTTTTCTATCTGATTCATTATAGGGAGCTGCATTTCCTCACTGAATTCAGAGGCATGCACACAAACTTGGCTTCTGCCTTTGTCTCACACACACAAACACACATACACACAAACACACACACATGGATAGAGAAGGTGACATCCAATTTAGCTTCACACATCTCCTGCCAACAGTGTGAGTACGACTGTGATAATTAACCTGTCCGCAGTAATGGAGAGCAAACACACCTCTGCACACAGCTCTCATGGTCTCACTTACATTAAATTATATACAAGATGATATCTTTTTAATTGTTAATACAGGCGGGGTGATAGTGAACAACTCATTAGCAACTTCTGACATTCCTACTTAAACTGTAGCCATTTGTTATACGCTATTTATGTGCTATTCAATGCAATTTAAAAAAAAAAAAAGGTTTAAAATATGCTAATAATGTCAGCATATTCACTAAAACAGCTTGAATGATTATATTCTTCCATAATCAAATAGACACTTAATATATTTTTAGCACATTTTCCTAGAAAAGATACATATTATAGGTGATTTTTAGGCTTATTTACATATTAGGCAAGCAAGGACAAGAAAAAAATGGTGATACAATCTCTGAGCTTCCTGGAAAAAGTAGATTGGAGACATTTTAGATAGAAAAAATAAAATCTGGACTCAGACAGGGAAGGGATTCAGTGGTTTAGATGAGTATTTTGCTAGTGTGTGTCTGGGTTCACTTCTCCCCATTAATGAGAAGGTCTAGTGCAGATCATTACACTTTATCCTGCGATCAGACATCCACTACTGATGGATGACGCTCTCATCCACACAGCGCTCACTGTGGATTACCACATCTCAGTCTAAATGCTCACCTACAGCTCTCTACACCACCATCATCACATGTAAGCAACATGTAGCAGCACGAACAACACCACACACATGCACACACACACACTAAAGAAGCAGTGATTTATGGGAGACACAATATAGCAGAGTTTGGAACAAACACTATTTTCTTTGTGTATTTTTTCACCCCAGTCCCCTTTGCATTTTTTTTGTTGACCGTGTGTGTGTGTGTGTGTGTGCGTAAAAGTCATTCTCCCCTGTCCTTCCTCTAACATTGCATCTGTCACAGGCTGCGCTTGGCCACTGACCTCCAGCTGTTGAGATCTACTGTGGTCTGTCACCACCTCAGGCTTTACTGCCTGATTCTCTCAGCTGGACAAAAACTTTAAAAAAAAAAGCACCACCCACACATGAAACACATAAGCACTTTTCATCACATGCAAAATTTTACAAGTGGGATGATTCATCCACATTCACTAGGCAGCTTTGTACAGCTACCTTGACCAGAGTACTTTTTTCCTACTTGGCCTCAAAAAACCCTGAGTAAACAGTTCTGTGTGCAAGTGTGAGTGCATGAGCGTGCGTTTATACCACACACAGAAGAGCCGACATTTTGCTATACATTTTATTACGATGAGGTAGCTGCATTTCACACGACGTGGCCAGGCTTTAATGACAGAGCGGGTGAGGAGGCCGCGCCCCAAACATTTCGCTTTATTATACACCAGCCCACCGCACTGACAACCAATAACTATATCTTAGTGGGTGGTGGAGGGTGGGGCTCAGTGGCTCTCTGTTCAGTGAACACACACACTCCTTCTCAAAAAAAAAAATCATCTGAATGAACTTGCAACAAGCAAATGACATAACCAGATTCAACCAGAGTATTTTGAAGTCATTTTTAGCCCTGCATCTCAGTTAAAATGGCAACATCTGGAATGAATTATAGCCTCCAAAGGGGGGAAATGAGAAGCATTATAGGTTTGTGGAGTAAAGTGGGAGTCTCAGAGCGCTGTTTTTGTTTTTAAGGAGTTGTTTTTAACCTGTGATGCTGCTATAACAGATGAATGAATAAACAATGAAATGAAAATATTACTTTAAATAATTAAGGTCAAAGTGTTTCAAGTTATATATTGGAGTTATATATAAGCTACTTAGGTCTCAAATTGTAGAAAATATAAGTTGAGAGGTAAATACCTTGAAGGCCCCCGGAAAACCATGAGGTAAATACCACTTTAAATGATATCATGCCGACTTGCAATAGAAATATACAGAAAAGGTGAAAGTATGCTCTAATATGCCAATTTGAAATCAAGAGCAAGATAAAAAAAATTTAGAATATAGTCCAGTTGTGTTTTCCAATATGGAAGTAAATCCCATTTTCCCCAGCATCTTTGATAGACAGTGCAGTTTGCTCTCTAAGCATATCCAGCATATCCTGTTTCCATAGGCTAACAAGCCACCAAGGCCTTCTTCTTCATCACCATCATCTTAGGCATTGTCCTGAACATTGGGAATTTCTTTCATTTTAAGATGATTTTGCTGAAGTGCCCCTAGTTACCAACTCCAGGCCAATGAAATTCATATTTTCATGGTTTTCCGGGGGTCTTCAACCTAAGCCTGTTTATTTGAAGCTTTAGCTAATGTGTCTTATCAGCGCCTTGTTATTACCTTTTCAGGTGCTTTTTGAATAATGTGTGTTTAAGGCTTCCATGCCAGGTTACACTGTAACCTGTAGCTGCATATTCAGTAAGCACTTACCTGTAGGAGTCCCTGTAGCTCATTGTGTCGTGGCCGGAGTCCTCCTGGTCCTCCTCGTTCACTTTGAAGCAGACTCGTTTAGTGCCGCCCTGCTCCACTTTGTCCTGGTCACATCCATCCTCACAGGGGACCAGGGCGGGCGGCTGATTTTCCTCATCGATTGGAGGCTCTCCGCCCTCTCCTTGGAGCTGTGTAGGCTCGGTGATGGATGACAACAGCCTAGAGAAAAAAATATAAACAAATATATCTGAAAACAACAAAATATAGATATTGCCCTTTACCTTGGAGACATTATCTACATATCTTTAGCATATGATACAGAGCATATATCATAATTTATATAACATACATGCCATAATTTTGTGTTATGTTTTTAGAATATTCAAAGCTTTTATAGAACTTGATCATTTATATTCAAATTAAAGTCTTCATGTCAAGACACTGTTATGCTTACATTTCTAATACAATACACAATGCATGGGCTCCCCCATAACTAAAACATACACATGTATTCATTCAAATTGTCACACCCCTTCCTCAGCACAGACACACAATATGTGTCTCTTTCTCTTGATGTTATCCTGGCCTCACTCCCTGTTCCTGTACTGGGCCTGGCCCATAAATATTTTGGGCCTGAAGAATGTTCCTTTTGTAAATCCACAGCTTTAAACAAGGCAGAGGGAGGACAGACAAAGACAGGCTGCTGTGGGGATAACAGCGTTTCACGCAGAGATCTCTGAATGTCAGCGAGAAGGTTACGAAAATAGCCGACTCAAAAACAGTAGTGGAATGGAAATATCTGATAACAGCAGAAGGTCGGTAATGCTGGGACTAATTTCTGAATGGATGTGAGTAAAAGTTTTCTTTTTTCTAATATGTGGCACACGTGATTGAAGAAAACATCTGCAGAATAGGCATAACCTTCAAAAGATAAGAAAACATTTATGTGAAAATAAGGTTCAGTGCTGTTAAATTAAACGTGATGAATACGAGCTGTAATACTTACACATCTATTTGAGCAACATACTGCTTCATTTCCCTCACAGCAACGTCCAAACGACTGTACAAGTAAATGTAGGCGTCCTGTGTCTCGGTGTCTTCCTGTTTGAGCAGGAAACTCAAACCGCCTTCTCCGTGGCGACTGTCATTCAAGCCCTCCCCTCCATCGACATTCACTTCCCCGCTGCCATCCGCTTCATCCCCATCCAAACCAGAGCAGCTCCAGGACGGAGCTCCCATGCTGGTCATGCAATGTTGAGTGTGGGACATGGGGTTCAGTTGTGCTAAAGGAGAGGAGAGATGTTAAGGGTGATTGAATGAAAAGGACTTCACGCTCTGACAATTACATCTGTGCCAGATGTTCAAAAGCTATGAAGCAATACTCTTATCTGTTCTTAATTTGGTGTTGATGAAAAACAAAGTCTTAAAAAGACCATCGTTCAGCTAATAAACACAGTAAAAGGAAGTCTGTTTATCCGGGTTGAATGCCAAGCTAAGCTGTAATAACCTGACATATCCAAAAACTGAAAACAGATTTAATACTCGTGGTGATCTAAGACAGTTCAAACTCTAACGACAGCTTTCAAAAAAGAGCCACAGCAACATCTCATCAGTACAAGTGCTTGGCAGATGTCTGACCGGCAGCTGGTGTTCAGAGGAAAGATGGGGCCGAGCATCTTGGAACAATGCTGACTGTCTGCTGTCTAGACAGCTGTACTGCCTTTTCATCTTTGCTGAGAGTAGAAGTTCACATGTTAACCTCTAAAATTCCTATTGAAAATCAAATTTTAAAAGTATTTCCAAACTTTATTCTCTCCTTGAGCATCTTCTACTTTCCATTTCAACTAAATCTCTCACTTTTTTCCTCTGCTCTGTGACCTCTAACGCACCACAGAGTGAACACATTCCTGCTCTGCACTGAGGTCTTTTCCTATATCATTCACTCACTTCTCATGTCAGTAACTTGAATATAATGGCCGAGGGCTAATGGAGTCTTAATAGCAACCTACTCATCTAATTTTACCATGAGAATCCTTGTTGGGCCTTTTTGATTACACTGGGAGGCTGGGGTTGGTCCAGTCACAGCATCAAATGCATCAAAGCATCAAAATGATCACTGAGCTAGTGAGCTATATTACCATGAGAGGGATAAATCCCTGCAACTCTTATTTTGCAGTTTTCACTGTTTTCACTCAACAGTGAAAATGTGACACTGTTGAGATTGTTCTAATCTTCTTGGTTAGAGGACTGTGCGCAGCTCCTACCTTGGTCGGGGTCCAGGCCAAAGATGGAGTTTTTACGACCAAAACGGATGCTGAAAGTCCTGCCGGCAGAGGTAGTGCTTTTGGGGTAGGAGACCTGCATCAAGTTGATGTGGCAGTTGGTGGGAACAAAGTCCATGCAGCCCAGTGGGTGAGGGCGAACCCCAGCCTGCCTGACAGAGGGCCACACCTTGTTCCTCAGTTCCAGAGCAAACTGTGTGAAAAAGAGAAACAAAATGGGAGAAGCCATGAAGAAGAAGGTAATGAGTTTAGTGAATTAAAAAATGATATGACTACAACTGTTGCATCTTCATGATATCGTAAAGCTTCTGATAAGGGTTCTGGTATGTGAGCGACTGAGTTAATTAAAGTTTGCATTTAATTATTGTAGATATTAGCTTTCTTATCAGAATGAAGCTCCTGGATGTTTCTTAGATGCGATGCTATTTTTAATAATTCAATGGGTTTGGATTTTATATGATTTCTTTTACAGTCTGTGTAATATGTCAGGAAAAAATAAGACAAATATCAAAATGTGTTTACCAGGTAGTGGCATGTGGTCTACACGACAAACACAACTGTCTTGAAAAAGCATTTTGTGAGACTCTTAACACACTTTCACCAAGCTGCTCAAAACGCATTTAATGCAATAGGAGTAGTGTAAAAAAAAAATTGCCATGTCTTTTTTGGGGGGAGCAAAAATGTGAATTTATTGCTATAGAAAAGGATGTTCCACTGAACCGTTTAGTCACATGTCACAAAATAAAGTGTGTTTAGTAAACTAATATGACTGAATACCGGAACATTCCTGTGTTCACATCTATGCTCAAGGGAAAACACAAGAATGTCTCAATACCTGCTGATAGCTGCTGATACGCCTCCTGATATTCTCCAGCTTGGTGTCGCAGATTTGTCTGAACTCGTACTGAGGCATGGTAACGACTCGGTCGTTCTGGTAGATGAGCTGGCTGCAGTTATGAACGAAGCGGCTGTCATCGCCAGAAAACGCCTCCAGGATCTGTAAAGACAAGAACAATTGCTGAGGATGGATCACCTTGACAATAACAGTTTAGGAACCCGATTTAGTCCATTTCAATCACTGGCAAATTAGCATTTCTAGCTGTAGCAGCGAAATAAGGCAGCTGAGTTTTACCTCAGCTAAACTTTCTGCTTTCCAGTTCCAGTAAGTGAAACCAGAAGCAAAAACAAAATAATAAGCTGACTTTACTGTTTGAAACTTAAGCAATATTTAGCATGACTATCCACCAGTCTAACAATAAATGCATATTTTGCATAGTTTTTTGCATAGTTGCATAGCAATGCATAGTTTGTTCAGGCTTTAGCTGAACAAACTTCTCATCTTGACAAAACTCACTTTCGCAGTGAGGCTGAAGCAGCCTTTGGGTTCCACTGTCTTCTCCAGGACGTGGCTCTTGATGCCAGCAGTGCTCACATATTCATACACCACGCCATGCTCCAAGTGGACGTTATCAACTGTCAGACTGACCAGAGGCAGATCACACAGGGAGAGTCTGCCCAGCTTGCAGTCTGTGGATCACAGATTTCAATTAAATACTTGACATACATTCAAAGTAAATAACCAACTAAAATACAATAACCGAAAAAATCAAATGATATGTGCATGTTTAAAAAAAAACCTCAAATCACTTCAAAATCATGAAAAAACAAAAATGTAGTGCGTATAAAAATCTCTGAGGAAAAAACACAATATCATTTTAAGTCATTTTAGTAATGACACATGTAAAGGTACACAGTGTGCTGCACATCTGTCAAGTGTGCTTACCCTGCCAGCACTGTGGGAAAATTGGCCACTAAGTGTACACTGAATATTACTTAATGGCATCCTATGACTGTAGCGTGCGGAAGTGTCATTTTCAAACTGCGAATTTTCTATATCCAGAGCAAATTACCTACTGCTGAAGCCACTTTTAGCGGCACGGTGAATATGACCCAAGTCAGAAGTCAAATGAAAAAAACAAAAAACAAAAAAGCATTGTAGATGGAACATAATGTTTTGATGTAATGTTTTTGGCAGGGTCACATGTTTTTAGCATGAAGCCTGCAATCAATCTGGATTCACACACAAGGCAAAAAGCTGCCAAAGCAGCACTAATTTCGCTCAGATACATTTTGCTGACTGAAATGAAACTAGCTGACATGAGCGGAAAAACCGCAAAGGAATTGGGGATTGAAAGCTTCATACAGAAATCAAAGACATACACACTGATAAAACTTTAAATCCAGGCAAAACAAAAGACTGCAAACAATTTCACAGCAACACGTTTCACCTGTTCCATTGGTGCTTTTGTCCTCTTCGTGGTCAGAGCCATTCTCCACTGGGTAAGGCTTGAAAGGGCTGTCCTCCTCCTCATCTGCACCCCTCTCTCTTTGTAGCTCTTCCACATCCTCGAATGCTCGATACACCCAGTGACACTGTGGGAAGAAGATTAAAGCTCAAAAAAAATCAGTCGCCGGGGCGCCTGCTGTCTGGGCCCCCTCTCTCTCACCAGTTCATCTAGACAGACCCATCCGATATTAGTTTTACCAGCCGTCAGCATGGCTGCAGTGTTTGGTAGACTATTTGTTGGAATTTTAATGTGGATGAGAACATGATGAAAAACAGAAACATCAACATCAAGATGTGTAAATATGAGAGGGCTTTAGACACGTATTTTAGAGGGAAGAAGCTAAAGTATGGATAGAGAAGCTTTTACCCTGACAATGCAATAAAGACTGATTCCACCTAAATGAACAATGCAATGCACTCAACCACCGGCAACAAACTGGTTAAATGATCAGCTAAATAAAATAAGACAAAACAAAACAAAACATCGTATGGAGGACACCTTGCTCTGCTCTGTCTGCAGCCTTTTGAAATACTGCCTAGAGACATGAGTTGCTTCTGCAGGAATGTCAAAACAACCAAAGAGGAGTTTGTAGTTTTGACATTGGCCATCTAGTATTCAGTATAAACACTTGTTATTTAGTCATGGCTCAGTTTGAAAAAAAAAAAAAAACAACAACCCCAAAACAATTCACTAATGTTACTTTAATAAAGAATTTAACTCATGCAGTTTTGGCAGTGGGGCTGAATGAACACTGTGGATACTGTTTCACTCCAGGCAGGAGTGTATTTTGAGTTATATAACCTGTAGCGACATAGTGACAGCTTGTAATTCACTTTGGATCTCACTAAGAAACCTACCATTCCAGCCAAAAATGCAGATGAAATGAGCAAACAGTCAACTAATGCAAATGCTGTTTTTCTGAACCATCTCAGGAATGTCTGGCTGACCTCTATTCTTTGGGCTGTTAGCTTGTCAAATGTGGTTTTTATTGAGCTTTCCCCCATTAGTAAATGATCTGACATATTAACTTCCAAAACTACCACTGACACTATTCATGCTGTCTTGTGGCATTACTTGGTTTACTGTCTGCTAAATAAAGCGCTCAGGGATTTCCCTTACAGTTAGAGCCATAACAACACACAAGGACTGTAAAACCTCACAGAACACCATGCACCGTACTGAGCAGGATGATGTGGTTTGTTGGGATTTAACTTTCAATTATAATATGGGCTAAATAGAAGAGACTTAACGCTAGAAAACCTGCTCTAATGTTACAGAATAGTTTGTTTTTTGTTGGCCTGTGTTAGCTCACCGCTTGGAGAGGTTCTTGGTGAGTGCGCTGGGCTGTGAAATGCTCCAGGACCTCTTGGTAGTCGCTGTGATTGACACTGTTGCCATTGACTTTCAGGACGACCTGGCCCGGCTGAAGACCAGACGCTGCTGCCTCCCAGCCTGTAATATTTCCACACAGGATCATGAGTTCGCACAAAGGCAAAAACCATTTACAACACCACACATAAACTGGGAAACATCTTCAGGATGACTGAATTAAGCATAACATAGTGAACTCATTAAAAAAAATTTACTTTTGGATTCAATTCCCACAGTTCTCAACAAAACATTTCCTCTATTGTTTCTACAGGAAAATGGGAAATCACTCTGTGGAGTGCTATAACATGCTGTCTCAAGCTACTAATGGCTTTACAGCCTGGAAGTCCAATCAACACCTCGATTAACCTTCCTGCCCAATCTAAAAATACCAGCAATGGCATCATTTCCACCCAGGGTGCCAGCAGTAACCACATTAAGGAGACTACTTGACCCATGAATGAAAATCTCCCAGAGAAAGTCATTTAAAAACAATGGGGTAAAAATTACTAGCCACTGAATTCAAATGAAACATACGTCATACTGAGTCCTAAGTAATTGAGGATGTTAGGAAAGTGAGAAAAGGAACATGTAGGGAAGAAGGAGGAGGTGGGTTTAAGAGGGAGAGAAAGTGGAGGAAAGACAATAAAACCAAGGGACCAAATTTCTTGGCTGGTCTTTTTTTATTAGGGTGCATGTGTGTATCCTCGCCTTACTGCTGCTAGGTTACAAATTGGGATTCATCCCTCATTTAACTTCTAAACACACTGCTGATTTTTCTATTTAGAAACCGACAAACAGGCTGTATAGTAAGGAGGTCTTAAAGAAAAGTAGGAGAAACGAAAAGGGGAAACAGAAGTAGCTGTCTTTTCAGTTACCCATTACAGTTTTAGCTGTGATCACAGAACATTGTGTGTGTTTGAAAAGTAGTTTGCTCTATTAAGGGTTTGAACCCTGACCGTGGGCTGTCTGGCTGACAGGTGGCCATAAAAACCTAATAGAGGCTCACTAAGAGCAGAATGTAACAGGTGGTTAGAGGCTAGGGTTACCTCATCTTTCCTTTGAATTCCCTCGGAATTATTTGTCTTTCTGACACCGTAAACACTTTTAATGCATTTACTGGCACTGGTGCAGAAATAACAAGGTCAACATCTTACAAATCTGTTCACGGATCTCCACTGTTGGCTCATAAGCAAAATATGGGTCACTTATAACTACATTCAAGAAATAATAATTTAACTACACTTCCCCGGGAGCTGTAAAGTGCTCAACTGATTATTTTTCCATTACACGTACAAAGCCACGGTCTTATTTTACCTTTAAATACAAAACTGCACACTATTTCTGCCATTTCGCCATGTGACAGAAACCATATATTAACGATACAGCAACGCTGTTATAAATTACATTTTCGATCTGGGGTAATAAAAAAAATTGTAGCCTACTTATTAAACTCTGGTACCGTGCTTTCGTCCTACGTGTTATTCTCTGAGTGTTCATGACAGAAGGAGTAATAATGAAATTCTTCTGCTATCTCTGAAAAAAATGCATATTTCTGCTGATTGTTGTGGCTACAGAAGTCAGTTACCTTTCCTCACAGCGTGGACATGAGGAGGAACAGAGCCACTCAGTCTGAAGGAGAGACTGTCTGGGTTGTCAGGGATTTTTACGATCCTGGAAAAAAAGAAAAAGAAAATACCAATCAGACCAGTGCGGTCTATATGAGTGGACATTGTGTATTTCAGCACATATGCATGAGCCCTCACTCCTTGGCCTTGGTGCCAACCAGCAGCCGCAGGGAGCGTCGTATGCAGAAGGACTGGCTAATCATGGTTTCAACCTCCGAGAAAGGCCTGAGGAAAAGCAGGTCCTCGTTGATGGTGTAGATCTTCCTGCCCACCTGCAGGCCAGCCATCTGCACGGACAGACGGACAGACAGGAGACAGAATGTGGTTATTTATAGGTGGCAGCTTGCTTCAGCCTGAACCCCCTCCCAAAGGCAACATCCGCACAGTAAGAGTTTCAGGTCGGGGGACTGCAATTCAATTTAAAATTACGAGCAAGTACCGGAGTGAGACAGAGACTGTGTACAATTCCCCTGTCTAACGTGAATTACTCACAATCAAGTGCTGGTATATGATAATGTGCCTCCAAGGAGCAAAGAAGAAAACAAACAAACAAGCGATAAGACGAAAAGCATTGTTTGCTGCTCCAAATTCCCACAGCCTGTTCTGTCTTGTCGTGTATTTTCCAGCATTTGACTGAAGTTGTATGCAGTGAGTGCGTATAAAGATTGGCCACTGGATATGATAAAAATGCATGATTGCTAGACCTGAGTGTCATGCTTGCTTTGTGTTAGATTTGCACGCACTTCCAGACTGAAGGGCGTCACTTTATAATTTTTTTCCAAATGTTGCCAGTTGCTCTGCCTGCGACCTCTGATGCTTTGTCGGATCTTGCCAGATTCCTTTAGCTAATATACAATCTCTTCAGTCACGGCGCGTTGCAGCTGCACAAACCAGTATACCTGCTCCCAAAGAAACAAACATTTTCAAGCTTTTCAGTCGGATTTCAGCTTCTGAAATCTCTTTACAAATGACAGACATACAGCAAATCAGCCTGCAGCATGCATTTAAATGCAGTCATCTTCAGTCACGTTGTGAGAAGAATACAGCCTCTGTGCACTCACTGTGTGAGTCCAGTGTCCTGGGCAAAGATCCGGTGGGATGGCCTTGGTTAAGCCAGGCCTCGACTCTGTTTGAAGGCCCAGCGTGGATGTAGGAACGACTGGGAGGAGCCAGAGCTATTTGAATGCAGAGGGGTGCATGTATATGTGTGTGTGATTACACAGCATGGGTGCCAGTCTGCACGTGACTTTCTATAATAGTATCATATAGTGAAAGAGCTCAGTGTGTGAGTGTGTGCCTCTCAGCCCTTTTCACAGCCCCATGGGAATCAGCTGAGCTTCATTCACTGCGCTGGCACACGGGCTGTGTCACAACTAGCAATCCTCGCCCCACTGTGGGGGGTGGAGGGCACGGGGGAATGAATAATAGAGTGAGAGGGGGTTCGAAATTAAGGAAAAAAGGAGTAATAAGGAACAGAGAAGCAAAGGTTTAGTGTGGTAGTTGGGCAGTGCATAAAAATGAAGATTATCGAGAGCTGCAGAGCAGCACAGGGGCACGGGAGAAATGAGGATACAAATGTGGAAATAGTGGGGAGCATGACAGTTATAGTCAGGCTGTGGAGGAAAAACAACCAGGGCACCATCATGTGTGTTCATGACAACATTGCAACGATTAACAGTATACAGGCTGGGCTGTGAGACGGACAGGCCAGAAGTAAAGTATGTCACCTGTCTAAGGCGAGTAAGAGGACATAAAAAGAGGATGAATGATCAATAAGACAGGAAAACATTGGCTCGTCCATCTTGTATTATAGCCATTGAGCTGTCACTGTTATTCCCCTCCCCATCATCAGTGAAGGCTGACACAATGGCACGGACGGGACAAATACCAATATGGAAGCTGCTCCCTCCTAAACATAAAAATATATCTGCAAATGGCTCTGCAGCCAATCAGAGCAGAGTTCTCGAAAAAGGGAGAGAGACAGAGTGACAGCAGCCGTCCGGAGAGTAGACAGCCATTACCTAGTGGAACTGACACCCCGAGGCTGGAAGAAGTGTGTGTGTGTGTGTGTTTACCTCAGCGTGTGAGCCCCTGGTGACAGATTTCACAACGATGGCCTTGTTCTTCTCCTCAATCTCAAAGCCGTAGCCTTCCTCCTCGGGGTGAATCTAGCACAGAGAAAATCGACTAATTACTTCCACATTTTCACCGCTGACTGTCAGGCTTAAAATGTCTTGAACTGATTTAGTATCACAAGTAAGCAAACAGGAAAATAATTTTAGATGCACACATATTCATCATCTTTCTGTCTCCCTTGGTTCTGCTGCTGTAATTCTGTGCAACTGTAGGCTCTGGCTATAAAACGGCAACTTGTCTTCATGGCAGTGACCTGGTTTGTCTGAGAAATCACTGAAGCTTTAAAGAAAAAAAAAAAGGTGATTTACGGCACTTTTTCTGGGTGGTCTCACATGCAAACTATTCACACATAATCACAGTTTCATTAGCCATTTGTGACTTTCATTCCGTCTCAGGTGCCTTTGCCTGATGTTGCTCTCTGCTCTCCATATTGTATTCCCACTTGGGGTTGAGGCTTAAAGTTAAACGCTGTCGTCACCAAACACATTAGCGGCGTCCATTAGTTAAGCTGCTGGGGCCATCTTCCTGCTGCACAGTCCTGATAAGATGGGGATCTCTGCTGTTATATCAGAGGAGATGACCGTGGAAAATAAAGAGTTCCTGCACTTCACTTCAATAATAGGCATTGGGGGGGATTAGTTCCGCTAATCAAGGAAAAGGGCCTTTTCCCCTTCTTGTGGAAAGCCAGATGGCGTGCCTACTTCTCACTATGATATGAAAAGGGATGCTGATGATGCTTCTAGGTTTCCCTGAAGATAATGGACTCAAATAAACAGTTGACTTTCTGTGTGAGTTTGTGGAAACCCCCGAACACTTGACCCAGTGTTGTGCAGACTGACTTTTACTGTATGTGTAAAAAAATATTATGTGCTTTTATTGTAGGATAATGATATTAACAGGAGTCACGCCACAGATGTGATTGCAAGTGAAAACCTAAGTGACCCAATATCTGGGCAGTGCACATACCATATTCCCCTAAGCAGCCCCTCCTCTTCCTACCAAGAATATTTAATAGTGTTAAACTGGACGCTCAGTTCTGGAGTGATTATGGACATGTTTGCTGCAAATTACACCTTATAAGAGTTGAAACTAAGTTACTGTTTATTTGAATCTTACCTTTTTCTGCTGCTAAAAAAAGAAATGGCTACACAATGTTGACTGACGCATCTTAAAAGGTCTTTAAAGCAGATCAAGCACTACAGAAGGAAAAGGTCTTGTCCTGCTTTTAACTGCACTACAGTCATCAATCATCAGCTCACATTTTCAAATGTATTTCAAGAATATTCATCGGCTGCCGTTCGTTTCAGTCATCTCTCACAGTTATCTTTTGTATCAGCAGCAGCGCAACAGAGATTCATCCCGGCCGATACAGCTGATTACATTACAATTATATTCAGAGCAAAACACTCAGATGCATAGTGATCAGAGCGATTTCAAATGTGCTTGTTGTCATCAAAGCTACTCGGGCTGTGTATAGTGGTGTTAATAAAAGTTAGATGTGTAGATCAGAAGAAGGCACACAGGTATATATGTATGCAGGGTTCTACAGTCAAAATGCATGTTTATGCCCGACAGCGTAACAGGATAACTTGAAAAACCTTGTTTTTGTTATTTTTGCATCAGTCTACAGTACAGTGGCTCATTGTTTCCCATCATGCTTTTGTTTTGTCTTTGGGGTGGTTAATGCTGTGCAAGGTAATCAAAACATCTTTGTGCCATGTTTATAGCATCGGAATGATGTTCGCAAACCTTTTAATTATTAGCACATTTTTCTCGTGGGAAAATGACGATGCTAGAAGTGGTTTTTTTTCCCAGATTCTGGCAATATCTGCGTATCCATGTATAGATGTGGGAGAATGTGAAAGTGTGTATATGAGTGTTGCTCACCACAAGGGATTTGACTAAGATGTTTTCAATGAGTTTGAAGTCATTTCGCTGGAGCTGCTTGCTCTTGGTGCCGGTCCCCTCGGTTTCCTCGTCCGCGTAGAAACGGAAGAACTGGGACTCGTCTTTAAACTCGCTCTTCTCCAAAACTGAAGTAAATGTTTTTTTAAAAACACAAAAAATGTGGTAAATGTGTGCAGAATGCAGCCATAGGAGATAACAAAGAGAAATAGCAGAATGTCACAGTATCGGTCTTGCAAGATCAGTGAAAAGTAAAAGAGCAGAAAGATTAAAAAAAGGCTTTTTTTTAAATAAAGCTTTGACCCAACTTCCAAAAAAAAAAAATCTAGAAAGATACATGTGTTTATAGAAGCTTTCATCTTTGGGAGTCTTCTACACAAACAAGCTAACAGTTAATTAGCTCATTAGCTGATGATTTTAGTGAGAGCATCTGGAGCAAGACCACATCTGGACTGCAGCCAACACAAGTCTTCCAAACCAAGGTTGGGAAGACTCTCAGGAGGACACAAGGAATTGTGTGTGTGTGTGTGTGTGTGTGTGTGTGTGTGTGTGTAAATCCCACCGATGTACTGAGGTTCACTTCAACACATGGGGCACTGCAAACAGGTGAGAACCATATTATGGTCGCTTTGTCCAATCACAGTAATTGTGAAGAAAATACCCAAAACTTTTCTTTTTCAATGTTTTGAAAGATCTCCCTTTATTTTTATTTTGTTACAGGCCTGAGGCAACAGAATTAAAGGGAGAGGCTAACTTATTCTGTCTCAATAATTATGCAGTACTAACAGCAGTTAAGTCATTAAGCTGAAGCCCAAGTGCACATCAGTAAGCACGGCTACAATTACAGGACACACACTATTGTACCGTACAGTATGTCTTTTAACTGCATTGCCTTGCCGCAGCTTTTTGAAGTTTGCACTAAAAAGTCACGATGCGTTCTGTCACGTCTGTTTCCAGAGAAACAGACCAAAGAAAAAGTCCATCTGGTTTGCGTCTTAGGAGGATTTGGAATTTGTGACATGAGGCACAAACATTTCCCTGACACAAAAAATGCATCCGAGGATGTTACCTAATCTGCCGTGTCTGTGCAGATGCATGACTCTCTGAGGCCACTGTAAAATGAGGCTTGTACGGGCAACACCGAGGGCCAAAGGTACCCAGCTGCTCAGAGATTTGATGAGCAACAAAAGTGTTCACAAACTCATTACACACACACACACACACACACACACAGGTGAGGTCACACCTACTCAGACTGGCCTTGCACCAACTAAAACGAAGCACAAATGTGAGTTATTTCCTCTGACTCACATAGGCTGTGGCCATATAAGACTTTTACTCCTATTCAGCTGGTGGGGGAGTGCCGCTACGGAAACTGTCACACATAATGCATGCACAGTTACTCACACACTGCTAAATCATCATTTAAACACCCTGAACTGACAACATTATCTAACAATCAACATCAATTTTTTAAGGATCTTTGGAACAGAGTTTTTAAAAACTGATTTTTGTGAATCTACAATGCACTGATGCAGGAATTTGAGAAAACATGTCATGATACATGATAAAGCACTTTCAGCACAGTATTCTTTTGCTTTATCTGGGTACAGCCGCACCTTTAAATGCAAAGTGTTGATATAAAGTGCAAAATGGATTTCCACAAGACAATTTGCTCTAGAGGCGATAAAGATAAATGATCAAACAATAATTTTTATGGCTTCAGTATTGATTTATGGATCTATACTTGCTGCAGATTGAGTTGTGGTGGGAGGGAAACGTGTGGTCATGTAAATTATTATCGGCCTCTGTAAGTTACAATACTTGCAGGTGTCCATGACGGTGAGCTTAATTATATTAACTTTGCTACCCATTATCATCCCACGGATGAAGTGTTTTACAACCTCGTAACCGTCAAACAGAGACACGAATGAAGAAGGTGAGGATAGTTTAAAAAATGGAGAGAGACAAAAAGAAGAGGAGTTCAAAAGGAACCGGGGTCAAGAGCAGCAGATGTGCTGACTAAGAACTAAAGAGAGTGACTTGTGAAGCGCGGTGGGCAGACAGGCTGAGAAGAGAGAGTTCCTCACCCCGAAGAAGGGCAGAGTAAAAGGAGAACAGGTGACAACTTCAAACAGATGGTAGTGAAAGCTGGTGCAAGCTAAGCAAGCAAAAAAACAAAAGTCACTCTATAGTCACTTTTTACAGATGGCAGATGCAGGACTGAAAAAAATAATCCTGTATATATTTATGCACATTATAATGTACATATACTGCACATGAGACTCCAGAGCTGTTGTTAAATTGTCTTAAAGAGACTTTGATAAGGATTCAAAACTTTAACATTTAAATTAATCTGCAGGTCTCCCCGATTAGAGTGCGTCCAAGTATTACAATCTTGCATACTTCTCTATATCCTTCAGGAAACCAGGAAGTGCTGTTAACTTGTCACTTCTTCAGCCTTTCCACACTACTTCTTTTAAGTGCTTCCCACTTTACCCAAAATACATGTGTCTGCTGACGACAGATTCAATTTTATGCATTAAACAGCGTTCACGGTTCAGTGGAGTGACCCAGACAGCCATGTAGCAAAGCCAAACAACTCTGGTTAGGCTACACTCCTAAAACTGTTTATGTTCAACATGCTGGACTGGGACCAAAGCAGCTCCAACTACAATGTGGTGAGTGAGGTTTTAAAAATTTAGACTGGGTATACAAGTTTAGGATGCCCCCTTTTTTAAGCCTATGATGGCATGCAAGAGAGAGTGGCCAATACAACATTTTTGTGGGGTTGAGAGAAGGGGAAAGATGATGTAATCGAAAAGCACAGAAAGACCGGGGAGAGAATAAGAACTGAAGAGAAAGTGCCACAAACACAACACTATTCAAATTTAAGCCAAAGCTGTGGGAAATCGAAACAATATGAATGATTAGAATCTGTCAAAAGTGCTTGAGAGTGAGTTTAACTGACCATGGTGCATGAAGCCGCTGTTACAGAGCCCCACTCCCAGCGTCACGGCATCCTCTCGGTTCGAGCAGTCTCCCTGGGAAACCAAGTCAATGACGCACACAGGGTCATTCACAATGCGTGTTTACACCTGCTCATATGCAGCATGCTGCTTCACTTTGTGACATTAAAAACTGTACAATTTAATCAGCACAGGTTAATATCTATGTGTCTAAGAACAAGTGAGAGGGAGAGATTAGGACACTACTGGGTTACTTGTCCCTCAGTTTCAGTAAAGACAGTAGAAAATGTTAAAACTGCATTGAAACCGTACCTATAATAAAAGGCAACTTTTTCAAAATTATAATGATAACTCTAAATTTCTGAATTCTAATGTTTCATTAAAAAGTGCTTATAGCTAGAAAACACATGCTACATCATCCTGAAGGTCTGTACTGAGACAAGGGTGCACATTTACATTTTGGAGGAAACTCAGGATGGTAGCATTGACAGTACATGTTTATGTGACAGTCACAAAAGTCTAAAAAGTGAAAATCCACCTTTTACCCAAATGCAACCCTAAAATTAATACATTTTTGAGCCACTAGTTGCGTTTCACTGTTCAATTTCAATGCATTGTGGTTGTTTTACACAACAACCACAATGCACTGCAGCAATTCATTCATTTACAGTAATAAGAGACATCATTACTGAATGCACCCTTGGTGGCTTCTGTGGATTCACGTGAGTGTGCATCGGTGTAATATTTTCTTATTTTACCTGTGAGAGTAGCCAGTCCACCAGTTTGCTAGCAGGCACTACTGATTTAAAGGTTTTCAGATGGTGGTCTCTGTCCCTATAAGGAGCAACAAAAGATTGAATTAGATCAGCTTTATTGTTCAGTGCAAACTTTAATAAAAAAACAAAAAGAAACAGAGTTACAAGTGTAGCAAAACCTCTTTGTGGTTAGCTGCTTTAACACCTAGCTGTGCATGCTATCTCATTGGTGTTTGGTGTTACTATTCAGATGCATCGCTTAGCTTATGCTGAACTCAGCTAGTGGTCAGTTATGCTGAAGTCATCTGCATGAGATCCAGTCATTAACTTGGGAATTCATCTTTTATTCTTCCTTTTTTTGACGTCAAGCTGATCAGTCCCTGGTTTCACAGTACAGACCGTGAGACAAGCACTGTGCACTTGCTGTCCCTTTAACTTCTCACTCTGTAAGCTTACGATTTGAGAACAACCACAGCTCGCTCAGCCACAATGCACCAGCCTGCTCGACAAGTAAAACGTAAAACAGGAAATGCTACAGAGGATGTGTTTTTCGACGTGCAATTTCTCGGTTGTGCGAGTTGTATCACAGAAATAGACTGTGATACATATGCCACTAACAGCCATACTCAGTATACTATATTCAGATTAAACAAGCGCCCTATATATTAAATGATGATGTGGGCACAAATGACACTGCTGACAATGCAGTGAAACAACCGTGAAAGTGGATAACTTCCCAGTATCGTTTTATGATCAGCGACTTTCTGTTTTAACAACATAGTATACCCATGACATCATCGATGTTAATTCTATTAGTTTTATGTGCATTTTATCATGTAGTTACTTTTTTCCAAGGCATTCTATCATTAGGAAATCATTGGAGGCTCTGTCACCAGACAAAGTTTAATAAAACAGTGGCACGGTTTTATGATTATTTATTATTCATAAATGCAACACATCCATCACTCAGACATTTTAATTAATGGTGTCTGCTTACAATTAAAAACAAATAAATAAATAAATAAAAAGCAAGGCCATCTTACATAATAAGTGCCTGGCAGGCAGAAGGATTGCCTTTGTATGTTAATAGGATTTGTCCCCAGACCAAAGGCTCTTTGTTTGCACCAATGGCAACTCCGGCCACTTCAATCAGCGGGTGAGTGATGGAGGGAAAGATAGAGAGATGAGCAGGGAATAGTATGAAAGGAGGGACAGGAGCAGAGAGAGAATGTGTGTACAGTGTGTGTCCTTGAGGGCTTATCACACAGGAACATTGTGAGTTTCCCATGGTTCCTGTTTCTGTTTAAATTTAGATTTTTGTAAAGTGAGATAACTCCATGCCACCTTATGGGATTATTTTAGGATTAGTATGTAATTAGTAGGTAAACCATAATTTAAACGACCCTAGTTTAGCTACATATGTACATTAACATATAGTGAGGCTAACAAAGTGTGTGTTTATGTGTATGTATATACTACACACTGTAGTAATTAGTTTTCTAAGTAGGTGCACTCAGCGGTAAAGTGACTGTGTGTGTGAGCATTTGTGTATGAAATAGAGAGTTCAACGCTCAATACTGTAAAGATAAAGAGACAAATGCTCACAGTAAGTGGCTCTCCTTAATCCTCTAAGAGCATGCTTATATAAGCCTCCAGCCATGAAAAACTGAATCCTGAAAGCATAAACCTACAGCAGCTCACGGATGGCTTGGACTCCAGTTTGGAAGGGAAAAGGGTTTGAGGGTTGTCATTCCTGGCAGGGATACCATTTGTTCAGTCATCACAGAAAGGGTGACTCGGGGCGAATGTGAACCCTTCATGAATATGCATGTTTGCACCTGGAGAGCAGGGATGTTAAGAGCGGAGAATAAAGAATGAAGAAGGAGAAAGAAAAGAGGGAGAAGGGCAGGTACTTACTTGATGATAGGTGTGTGGAGGCTGTGAAGCCGGCAGTAAAGCCTGACGCCCTGTAACGATAGAAAAATGGAGCTGCTGACTCATAGATCATACACGCCTTGGGTAAACAGGTATGAACATGGCTTCAGAACAACTGAAAAGAGCTACCCTAAGGCTATGAATTAAGGACAAAAAAATGTTTGTTTTTTTATATCAAACCCTGACAACAGTCAGATCTGAGAACAAATGGAGACCAAAAAAAGGTTCATCGTTTTTGTCAAGTTGAGCTTCTGCCTCACTCGTCTATGAGAGATGTGAGATTGTATCTGGAGCGTATCTAAAACTGTAAAATGTCCAAATTATATTGTATAAAGTTTGTCAAAGGTGGACAGTTTTGGAGGAACAATATTTTTTTTTATGGAACAACAGCCAACTGCACCATACGGCAGGATCCACATGTGATGAGAGGATCGAGCTGTAATGATAGTAGATGAAAGCGGCAGAAAGAAAATAAAAGCTGATTTTTTTCTCAATTTCTGGAAGAAGATAGTGGGTCTGAATTGTATTTTTTAAGCTTTAGCATGACAGTGCAAGAATCATTTAGAGTTTTTATCAATCTGTCCATCCGTCTTCTTTTGCTTATCCAGTTCAGGGTCACAAGAAGCAAGAAATGCCCTGAACAGGTCGCCTGTGGGTCACAGGGGTGACACACAGAGACATACAACCATTCTTGCTCACATTCAGACCTACTGCCAATTCAGGACGACCGATTAACCTAACCCTTGCATGTTTTTGGACTGTGGGAGGAAGCTGAAATAGAGAAGGAGAACCCATGAAAACATGCAAAAGCATGTGAGGAAAGAAATGTTAGCTGACTTTTGCTGTGCTGTTGGGTATGAAAGTGAAGAAATCTGCAGAGGCAGACCCTTTAAACAAGTCAATGAATTCTTATTTTACCTCAAAGTTAATATAAAGCCATTGCAAACATTTACAGCTCATTCGTTACAACTGTCGTTATCCTGTTGCTCTTTGTTCTGTCGCACCAATGAAAAGATCCAGAAGCAGAACTCTCGTTACCTTCGACATGATGTCCTCCATCTCACTGCGGGCCTTGTAGGTTCCATCGTCATAACGAAAACGGTACATCACCTGCTCATTCTTGAACTGGTGTTTGTCTGACACTAAAACAAGAGCAAAAGAAGGAACCGTCACCTCAGCTCTGCTCCAGGCTGAATATCAGATGATTTAGAGTTTGTAACATAGGTGTTTTTTGTGAAATGTGGAACATCAAAGCCAAAGAAAACTCTCTGCTTTACATATTCCCTTTGCGAATATCTACTCTTCAAAAATGGACTTAAGGTTATGGACATATATGCTACTGATTTTCAACTGTAACTGGATGACATATCTAATACAATGCCAGTGTTAATATTGCTGTATTCACACATAATAGGCTGAAGAGGTTTACCAGTTATGATGAGCTAGTGATGCACTGCGGCAACAAATTTACTGCAACACTGCTTTTTGACATTGGAATAGAGACCTTTAAGATTTTAATGTTGATGTGCCACTTTTTGATGCATCTGTTGATAGTATTGCTATAATTACAGAAAAAAGGTAATAGGCAAGAACTATATTTCCTGGGGGCATTGGGTGGAGTGATATAAATGACGTTAACAGCAGACAAATACCAGTCCCAAAAAAACGTCCCAGCTTGCACTAATAAAAAAGTTCCAGAATGACTTATTTAGAATTAATCCAATACGGAAAATGGAAAAATGACTGACACACAGAAACAGACGATAGTCACAAAGCTAACCGTGAAATCTGCCAATGAGAGGCAGTTTGGTTCCACCACAACAAGCTGGCATTGAATCAAACAAGCTGCTGGTTTTCTCAGTCTAGACTTAAAATACCCTCATAAAACCAAAGGAATGCACCACCAAATCAGTCATTGTAAAGTGTTGTGGGATTCAAAGTACATAAAATGATGGCTGAATTATTGTGGAGGGAAAAAGAAGATCTCAAAATTGCTCAAATTCAGGTGTAAACTGGAGGATGGAAGTGCCTCAAACCAACCATGTACATCTAATTGGATAAGAACTGTAAAATACATGGATTTACTTTTACTCCTGTGGGTCTCCCAATCTGTTACATTACCTCTCTCTGATTTCTTTTCACTGGATAACTGTGACACCTACATTTTGCCTGCAGGGCTCAAACCTCTTCAATTTACCCACAAAGCCTCACAGCTGTTCCACAGAGCCCAGCATGTCATCATTGTGTCTCTCTATGGTTATATGGTAAATGTGAGGGAGGATTTCTTGGGATTTTTCACAGGTATTAAAGAATATGAACACTAGGTCTCAGCAGATTTCTCCTGAGAGTGTGGCATGTAGAAATACTTACAGTGGCCTGCACTTACATACAAGAGCCCTGTCAGCAACAGCAGCAGTTGTATTCATACACACTCTCTATAATAGTGTCTGTCCAAGTGAGTGTGAGTATTTTGTTTCATTTCTAAATGTATAATTCATGTAAGTAAACCTATGAGTGTCCCTCGGGCAAGAGACAATACCAGACAATAATTTCAGATCGTTGTGGGACAACCATAAAACACAGAGGATTTGTGAGTTATATGAATGAGTCAACCAATTACAGAAAGAGAGTGAGAATCAGAGAAAAGGAGCCATTAGAAACAGGCCTGAAGACAGAGAAGGACCAAACAGGGGGAAAAATGACAAGGAGAGCTACAGAGCTCTAAAATGCAAACGTTATAGAGGATTAGAAGATGACAGAGGAGTAAAGAGTTGGAGAAATAACTACATTAATTTGTCTCACCATGATGGATGATGCCATTTTCAAGTAAGGCTTGTCCCAGGTTGACTCCTTCTTCAGGTTTACTGATCTCTCCGCTCTCTATGAGCCATGACACGAATTCACTGACAAGACAAAAATGGAGAGATATCTATGACTGCTCTTCATAGCTAAAGTACTTAAACAACCATGTCAGTTAAGAAACTCTGAAAAGCATTGGCTGATTTGGTCATAATGGTGCCAAAACTTTTATATATTTAACTTAAAAGGCAGATTTCATTACAGTTCGGTCTGCAGTGAAAAGTGGCATTTTTGGTTTGATAAAATTTATTTTGAATGTGAATGTACGGAGCGCTATTGAATGACTACGCAGATCAATACTGAGTTAATGCAACAACCTGAAGTTTAGTTACTGACATCATTAGTCATGTCAAATCCTACAAAGAGGTTAGGTCGTGTCTGAGGAAGTGATTTTTCAAACTAATATTGTGTCTGTATGTAAGCAAGCACTGCCTTATATTGCAGATTGTGGCTCTAACTGCTAAATGTGGCTAATGCCACATTTAGCAGTTAGAGCCACAATGCTAATCATTGCTAGTTAGCAGAGCTAATACAGCGTTCTACCTTTAAATAATTTTTTAAACCCTATTTAACTGCAAGAAAAGCAGTTTATAATGTTTGTTTTTCTGCACTCTATTCCACTGATATAAGTATTGTTGTTAGGCCATATGTCTTATACCAGAGCCATCTTTTTTTCTAGTATGCTCACACCATACAGCTAGCGAAATATATCCTAGCTACAGAACAGCTTCACTGTCATATGGCACTCTTATGCAATCTAGTATGTTCATACTATGGTAAGGCTTTTTAAGGATAAAATGTATTGCAGTTTGTTTTGGGGTTATTTTGTTGGTTTTTGTTTGGGGGGGGGTCCTTTAAACTAGAGCAAAGTTATAAATGGCACAAATTCCACAAAAATGAATAGTTTATCTTTTCCTCCAGATATCCCTCACAGCTGCTTGAATACAAGCATTAACCATTCAAATGTAAGCACTTCTAAGCTCTGCTCACTTGTCTTCACACCCAGTGTGCGCAGAACAAATGTTTGAAGGAGAAAATTACATTCTCCCCTTCTTTGCCTTTCATGCTGCTGAGTGAAATCGCTTGCCCAGATAATGACGAACCGTGAACTGGAGAGAGCTGGTGCATGTTTGTGTCCGTGCATGTTCATTAATTCTGGGATTGAGCACGCCAGCATGGTAATAATTCTGAAAGCTGTATGTGTGAAATCTGTCCTTATGTGTGGATTTGCTTCCAGGCAGTCATGCAATAGATTTATTAGCCTAGTGTATGAGAAGAATGTGTAAATGTCAAGCGCATAATGTGTGCATGTGTATGTATGAAGTCAACACATAACCATATGCTCACATTGTATGCATGATTATATAGAAATCTTTGAAGAGAAAAGAGCATGCCAAGTGAGTGCTCTAACATGTAGAGCTGTATATGTGCATGAGCAAGTCCCGAGTTTCCTTTTCTCCCTCAAACTGAGAATAAAACATGATTTCATGATTGTAATATTTGTGAGTGTGTGTTCATTGTCTCCATTTATGTTCTTTGGCTGTTAAGTGACAATGACAGGGGACTCAAGTGAATGGGACACTAGGTATGGGTATGTGGGTGTTATGTAAGAGTCAGGTTAATTTTGGGACACAGAGCTGTTATGGAAATGAACACAAAGATATACAGAGTAATACAGTAAAATTTAAGAAACCAACAGATTTTACTTCTAAATGCACACTAACAACACCTCATCAAGATTTTAAAAAATGTAATTTTCCAAACTTTTGTGTTTTGTTTTGTTTGAGACTTTTTTCCTGAAAACATCATTCATAATCTATTCCATTTGCATGACACTGTGGGTCAGAACCTTTGACCTTTTACTTGAGTTTAAAATTTTGTGGCTTTTATGACGCCACATGCTTAATTAAATCTTGCCTAGAGTTAACATGCATCGTGAAAATGACACGCAGGTTAGTTTTACACCCAACAGAAGCAGAGGCAAAGAACCATAAAAGCCTGTAAATTCTGCAAGACATAAATAGAAAGACATAAAAAGACAGCTGGATTTTCTGTGTTTTTGTGCATTGCATTAGTATAGTGTATAATATAAAGTATACTGCACCAGAGCCTGAAAATATATTTTACCACATAAATGTCCATTACAGATGTAGTGTTTTACACCTTAAAAATGTATTGTTATGGAGCTACTATTAGCAAATCTTCTATCAATAAATATTGTTTCAAAATCATATAGTTATTGTTACAAATATACACTGGACAACCTTGTTAAGCCTGTTTGGCCGCATCTCTTTAAACTTAAATTTGGGTGTTTTCAGTTTCATCCACAGATGCGTTTAATCAAGCACCTACTGATGCGGTCTGTCTTCACCAACACTTGTTTGTTTTTTTAAAGAGTCATTTTAAAAAGCTCACTGAATCTAATCGTGGTCTGATTTGAGTGCCTACAACTTCCAAACATGCAAAAAGAAGTCTTATTGAATAAAAGTCTCCTCTTGTTTACTTAATTTATGAACTCAGTAAATAGTTTCCTAATAAGTATATGATCTCAACTGCTAATTTCAGATCTGATCATTATGCCCATCCATTCATTACCTTGCACTTCATTTTCATCATTTCATCATCATTTTCAGAGTGACAGAGGAGCGGGGCCAATACCAGCTACGATAGGGGGAGAAGTAGGGTACACCTGGACAGTTCAGCAGTGTGTCGCAGGGCTAACAAAAAGAGACAGACGACCATTCACACCTATGGGCAATTAGAATTGCCAATTAACCTAACCCCACTAACTGCATGTCTTTGGACTGTGTGAAGAATTCACAGTACCCGGACAGAACCCATATAAACACGGGGAGACCATGCAAACCACATAGAAAGGCTCTAGCCAGATGGTGGATTCAAACCCAGGACCTTATTGCTGTGAGGCAATGTGTCCATGTGTCACCCATTAGGACTGAAAATTACGGTTTCATCAGAGTCAATAAGGCAGTGTATAAGACATGTCTTCCGCATAATTTAGTAAATTGTATTGCTGGTTTCAAAACAGCACAATGGCTAAAACTTTACATATAGCCAGTGGTGCCATCCCAACCCCCCTTTAACCATGCCCTTGCACAAAGAATAGTGGAGCAGAAGCAGATTGGAATGGAGCTGAACACTTGAGGTGCTCTTCCTAGCCAGAGGTCTTATAATGGAAAGATGGGCACAACCAAAATTAAGCTAGTAAGGGAAAAAAAAATGTGTTAACACCGGCAATTTTCCACAACAGTGACTTGATGGAATTAGGCTATCAACACAACAGAGTCCTATCAAACCGGAGTCAGCATCTCCGTTTAATGCAATAAGCACTAAATCTATGACCGTTGCTAATTTCATCAGAAAAATAAATGCAAAGATGATCTGATATCGTCGTGTTGGTGTGGTTCCCAGATCATCATGAAAATGTTGTTCCAGGATCAACATTGCAAGTGACCAATCACATTGTTCTGATGTTATTCTTTTGCGCGCCAAGCCATTGTGCATTTATGAAATTCCAATGTTGCAAGGACAATATCAGTTCTACTTATCGTTTATTAAAGGGTTACGGTTAGGGTCAGGGTCCGTTGATCGGCGGACAGAAGCGGTTTCTCACAGCTTAAGTACAGTTTTTTGTTTTACGGCAGTTTTTCCCGAAGTCGCAAAAGTATGACATCACAACATTCTGATTGGTCACTTGCAATGCTGATCCTGGAACAACATTTAGTATGATGATCTGGGAACAACACCAACACGACAATATCAGATCGCGTGGTTGCACTTACTGGCAGGAAATGAACGAGTGATAAAGTGAGGAAAGGGGGAGATGGTAGAATGATATGACAGTGAGTGTAAAGAGATGAGAGAGTAAGAAATTTAAAAATGCATTTATGGGGGCGGGCAAAAGCAGAAACACTCAAATTGGAAAACGATCGAAAGCTACTGTTCTGATAGTGACCTGAACTGAAAGTATTTGGTGATGAATCATTGCCTTCCAGAGAAGATGATAAAAAGGGAATATGCTCTGACTATGAAAGCTTACACACACACACACAAACTTGCACAGATACGGACACATAGTATGGCAAACTATAATTCCTAGCAGAAACAGAAACTGATTTGAAAACATGGAAGAGTTAACTTGACTCTAATAAACACCACTGCATATTTTTAAAGTCTTATGAATTCACTTCTGGGCACCATCACTGGTGTGATTCCTCTGTTATCGTCCACTACATTTACTCATGCATAAAAAATACATTTTTAAAAAACACTTTTGCGTGAGGTACGCATTTTATAATCTCTGATATACTGAGAGGCCGCTTTGGCAGTGTTGCAGACGTTAATGCTTGCTCCCTGATTTCTCTTTACAAGAGCAGCCATCAGTCTCCATCGTAAGCGTTGCCTAGTTTTTATGTTTTGTTTCCTCGAGATGGTGCCAGAAAGAATTTTAATTGCTGCTCAGGATCTCACAAAAACTGATGTGCATGCAGAGGAAACGAGGGAAGTAGAAGCAAGTCTCTTATTTTCTTCTCACTGCACGGAGACATCAAGGGGACATAAAGTGGAATGGCCTGTTGAAGCAGCTAAAGGCCCTTTGCTAATGAAAGTCTCTGTGTCAGTGTGTGCTCAATGATATGGCGTGGGGGGGGGGGGGGGGGGGGGAGTAGGCAGCAACGTGGCCCTTTCTATAACCCATGAGAGCAGACTGTGAGGGGGACTCATTACAGTCAAGGGGATGCAGGGATAAAGCAGTTTAGGCATTTTGCCAGGACTTGGGGAGACTGGATACCAGCGCCTTTGAAAGCCTGCTGATCTTACGTAAGAACAATTTGTAAAGACCCTCATGTGAACAGCGTGGCACTGCAGTCACATTCTTGAAACCTACAGAGACCCCCATACTCAGGAAGCCAAGAAACTCACTTTCCCATGAAGCACTTGGGCACAATGCTGAGCTTCTTTCTCCTGTCCTTAATCAGGTGTCGACTCTTGGTCATCATCATGTGGTAGAGCTTCTCGCCCTTTTCTGCAATCATCACATAGGCATCCCGCTCCATTCCCAGTTTGAGACCTAAAAACAACAAAAACCAAACATGAAGCAAGTTAGAGCTGCGAGGATTCACTGTATTTAATACGAGGACCTTCGACAGAGTAAGACTATGAAAAAATTTGGGAGCAGAAATCAATGAACAAACAAGATTTCAGCCAAGAAAAATATAGCCGAACCACTACAGGACAGACTTGCACTGCACGGCTATCTACATAAAAGCAAAGAGGCAAAAACACGTCACGGTGCTGCTAGCCTGGACTGCGTGTTTGCAGTCTGTTGTTGTACAGATGGAATGAAGCCATGCCGGCTTGGGTCTGCCACAAACCCAGATGTTAATCTCCCCTAGACGAGCTGTTTTAGAGTAAGTCAAGTTCAAGAGGTCAGCGTGATCTTGATCTCGTTCCTGTGTCCGTTTGTTAAACATTATTCCTTTATTATAAAACGGAATAAAGCATTGTTAAGCCTGCCACTCCAGTCTTCAGTAAGTATACCGTTTGTGCTGCTTAAAGTTGTTCAGGGCCTTGATGAACTTCTGGACTGCAAAGTGAGACTTTTGGACTCAAGCAACTCGACTCTGCTCCAACTGTGACTCCCTAATCTGCTGGACTCTACGGAGAGGCACATCGGGCTCCCAAACGGCAAAGTGCTATATTTCAAAAGCGACACACATGGGGCACCACTACAGTTCACAGGGTAAAATGCAATGATCAACATTTGACCTTTTTACTATATCTTTTGCTATTTTAAAACGTTTTACAGCAGCTTTTGTACTAAAATATTACCAAGTGTATTAGCAATTAATTTTTTCTGCTAATTCTCTCAAATAATTCATTTTATTACCTCAGCCAAGAGGGTTATGTTTGCGTTGTGTGTCATTCATCAAAATGAATTCAGATCAAACTTTGTAAGGGTGTAGAGCGGGGTCATGTTTACAATCCGTTCAAATTTAGCTTACACCCATCAAGGTCTTCAAGGTCAACTTAATGATTTATTGGTCGAAAATTGCCTTTTAAAAGTCTTATAACTTAAAAACTATGATTCTCACATGTGTCGTGTGTATTATCAACATATGGAAAGTACCATATAGATGTTTAAAATATGTGTCACATTTGAGACCTCACCTCTTCTTCAAGGTCAATAGTTTGATCTGCTAATGTGCTAGTAATGCTATATAGATATAAAACTATGCATTTTCTGACTGCAATGATTTGCATTGACAACATATAGTCATATAGGGAGTGATTCTTTTTTTCGTGTTACTTTGTACTTGTTTTCAAGGTCTAATGAGGTCACACTTTGATAAAATGTCCTTTCTTTAAAACTGTGCTTAAAATATCACTAACTTTGTTTATACTGGCAACATTTAGGAAATGATACTGGTATGTGGGGATTCAAAATATCGTGTCACATTCGACCTCTGACCTCACTTTTGTTTTTCCATTTTTTTAATGCCTTGTGCCCAAGTATACTTTATATTATATATTTTCAGCATTATTAATACTTTATAGATGTCTGTGGTGTTTGGGATAAACTATGCAATGATGCTGAAAACTTATACCCTTTAAAATGCATTATTCAAGTCAAACCATTTAAAAAGGCAGGAACTTGAGTGATGGTGTAGGATTGTGACCCACTGAAAAGAGGGGAGGTGGGGCGAACAATGCGAAAAGTTGCACAGCTTATTTCTAGAATCCAATTTTCTCCTTTGATTCTTCGGAGATCTCCACTGGCTGTGATGGAGGTGGGGTTATATTACATTTGGCAGCAGCTGGAGTAGACTTAAACAATGAGTGTCATTGAACAACAGACGGGACCTGTCCAGCGGAGACGCCCCCCCCCCAGATTCTGCTCCAGCTGTCAGAGCTTGTCTTGTACTACTCCTCATCTTCCCATGCTCACTGGCACGAGATAAAACCATATCACGGTATCCGACGTCCGTTTTCTCTTAAACTTCCACAAAAACACTGATACGAGAACACCGCTTCCAGCTGGCAGTTGTTGAACAATGAAAGTCCTTTTGGGGGTTTGGGGGGCTTTAAAGGGAGTCATATGTCTAACAAGGTAAAGGACTGGAGCAAAAAAGGAGAAAAAAAAGCTACAACAAGTAAGCCATGTCAAGAAAACTAATAATGCATGCAGGGAGAGATGTGAAAAGGATCGCTGCCAGGATTTATTACAGTAAAACATGCTGCTGTCTAGACGGGTAAAGAGCTTGGAAGAAAGGTAAGCACAGTGAAAGCAAAGTGTACGGCAGCGAGGGTAACAGAAGGGGAGAGAGTAGGGAAAATTGGGAACTGTGACTGATCTGGCATCTGTTCGCCTCAGGTCGATTTCCGCCGGGTTGAAACTCAACACCACAGGCTGCAGCACACTCCTTCATACTCGTTCCTTTTCTGAAACCCTTTCATCACAGAATCGGATGCCGATAACGTCAAACTCTGCTCCAAACCCTTCAATGGGGTCCGAAATTGCAGATGTAAGTTTAAAAAACGACTAAGGTTAAATCGAGTAATTGTCCTCCGTTAAACAGCAGACACAGCTAAATCTTCATTCATTTGGATTCAGCCAAATCATTGTCCGACTGCTTTTGGGTTTTAGCCATCAACGTTATCAGGTGGCCCGTTTTGTGTCCCAGCAAAACCAGTCAAAGCCTTTTACACCGTCTAATTCGGCGAACATAGCAGAGACAGATGGCTGGAGCTGAACAGGTGGGGACACATTTGGAGGCAAAAGAGTCAGAAGTTGAAAGGAAACAAGATGATCGCTTTTCATTGCTAATTACAAAATGAGTAGAAGTGGTGCTGGGGTTTCTATTTTCTATTAATGAATGAACACTAAGTGCATTTGACTCTCTGCACATTAATGCAAATATATGCCACGATCACTTCCTCGTGACACTTCAAGGGTTGCCAAAAATGCATATCAAAAGTTTTACCACAGTAAAAATAGATGCAGATTCATTAAAACACACTTGTTTCACAGAACTGTTTCACTTTCTTTGAAAAGTGAAAGCTTTTCTATTTTAAGCATTTGACCAGGATGCCTTTTTTATCCTCTTTGTCAATGAAGATGTTTTTGTTGACGGTAAATGCTCTGATTTGCCAAATGTGCCGCTGTCACTAATTTCTCTTTCTTCCTCTCGCAGCTTCTACCACAAGGGTCAACCAGGTAACCTCCCAAATGTCATGTCACCTAAGCCTCTGTTTTACAAACAAAGGCAGGCAGCTCATTCAAGGTGGGACATGGCTGCGGGATGTGAACATCGTATCCAGGTCAGAAGCACATCCACAGTCATTAGTGGGTGCCAGCTGAGGTGCTTTGATAGTTTGGGTATATAGAGTGACGCCGACATGTAGGGCAGCTTACCAGCCAGCAGCAGAAGCTGCCAAACAGGATGGTTACAGCTAAAAATCAGGAAAAGCAAAAGCCAAAACAAGCTCCCACACAGAGACTTCAAAGTATCGGGCATGCTATTGAACTGACAAACGATTCCTAGAGCATTCAGAAAAAACACGTGTCTAACAAAAGTGATAACTGCATTCCACTAAAAACAGTCATGGTACTGGACACGCTGAATCTTTGATCCTGCATACTGGAATGTATTAAGTAACATTAACTCCACCTGTGTATTTCCGATTTACATCTAGTCTTGGAATGAAAGTAAAGAATGCGACATGAAAGATAACGAGTAAAAGAAAAACGGAATCTTGCAGATCAAGAAAAGCAAGACTTTCAGCTTGTGACTGAGAGCAGAAGGCAATACATACAAACACAGTGAAACACGCCAACAAAGGGAAAACAGAGTCGCTCTCATACGCAGACTTTCTTGCAAAAGCACGATTACAAAATAAAAGGATTCTGGTTTGTCGCCATGTCCCCCACAAACTACACAGTAGAAATGGCCTTTTAGAAAAATGCCACTTACTCTCTCTTTGCTCCCGTTCCCTCAAGATGGCATCCAGCCACTTCTGCTTGTCCTCGGCGTTTTTGGCCATGCAGACAAACCACTTGTTTTTTGCTGTGTTGTGGATCTTCCAGCCATTGGTCACTGTGTAGTTGTTGCTGTGATAGTCCGCTGGGAAGCAAAAAGATGGAAGACTGTTAGGCTAAGGTGACCTCGCAGTTTTCTTTAAGGCTCAAAAACAATTCAAATGTTTACCTGTAACAGGAACCTCAAAGGTAAGTAAAGAAAGTAGTTACTGCAATCAAGTCACATGTGTAAAGTTAGCATTAAAGCTATCTTTACAGAGGATTTACAACCTCACGGGATGATTTACAAGCCAATTAAGATGACACAGAATGCACACTAAGAGTAGTGAAAGGACCGTTTTTTCACCGACTCGACAAAAATCGCTCCTCGTACCCCTTTCTAATTTTATCATCCATTTAGCTGCAGGTGAACAGCTACTGAATAATGAATGGCCGCTGGTAATGGAGTGCATTAGCTTCGTGCTCAAAGGTCATAAAAATAGATCAGATACTACAGATCACAGGGAGCAGAGCCTGCTGTTCCATGGGAGTTCGAGTGTTGAAACACACTCCCATACTGTGCCGAGACCCTTTTCAGCCACTCAGACGGAAAAGAGGGATTCTAGGAAAAATGATTTAAGTATATGCAGTAGACCTATTGGGACAGCTACAGATTGCAAGTGAAGCGGTTCTTTTATCTCTTAATTTTTGCAAATGTGAAGACTTTTGCCCTAATTTTACAACAAATTACCTAAATGAATCAAATTTAAGTCCCCTTTATATAACTGTGTGGTGAAAGGTTTCAGGTCACTTGATGCTGGTTAATTCCACTCCATCAAAGCTGTCAGCATTAGATAATCAGATAATCTGTGTTCTGAGACTTCACACATGTATGCATTTCCAATGAGGTAGCCCTAAGTTCTACGAATAAGGCCTGTTTTTCTTTGTGGTTTCCCTCTCAGCTATCTAAATGTGACAGCTAACATGCAGAAAAAGGTCATGTGAGCTTGCAAAATAAATTGCCAGCATAGAAGAGAGAGACGGAAAAAAAAAAGAGGAAACGTGAGCGGAAGGACCGAGCGTTTCTTCATCAGGGGACAGCGAGTACCAACCCAGCATGGTGCCTCGCAACTAAACCACAAGAGCAAAGCACAAGGGTGACCGTATCACTCCAAGACTGCAGATGAGTCGCGCGATGGTTTGATATCTCACCCTGAATGAGAGCACAATAATTTTATCACCTAGCTCAGGATTGTGTTTTTGCACTTGAGATTTTTATCGACACCTAAACCGATTCCTGCGTTGTTGACATCAAAAAGGTGGTATATGAGTTTGTGAGCTACATCCTGTTTGAAACTAGGCACACACATATGATACTCCACCCTAACTGTCAACAAAGTACCTGATTCATTTCCAATCGACAGTTTTTAAAAGGCACGGCTTTATGAACAAAGACCTGAAGTTTTTAAAAGGCACGGCTTTATGAACAAAGACCTGAAATCAAAAGCGAGCAGTGTATGCAAATAGCACCTCTACCGTTGAAATTTTCTACACTGGCTTGATTATTTACAACAAAAGAAAAGAAAAAGGGAACAGATAGAGAGACTGAGTTGCCTCATAAATAACAAGAACCTCGTGAGAAATGGTTCAATAAATACTCTGGAAGACTTAAATGACTGACAGCATATAGACGGTCTCGCAAGGTGACGCTGCTGGGCAAACACAAACCTGTTCCATCCTCCACATTTTCCACCTCCATCACCTCTGTGTTAATTCGGCCCCTGAACACATAGAGAGGCCCGTTGATAGACTTGGTCCTCTTGGTGGACTTCTTTCCAGAAACCCTGGGAAAAGGGACAAACACCGTGGTTACAGTCGGCAGGGAAAACATCTGCTGATGCCAGTGCCGTGTGTCTGGAGGACATTCATATTCATAAAGTTGCAGGTATTGGAGCCAGCAGACACACGTAGGTGTTTTTGTTTTGCTTGCATGCTAAAGATGCGTCTACATTAGCAAGAATGTGGGCATTTGCTCTAATTTTCCACGTCTGGCTTCCTTACGCTGGTCTGCTAATAAAAATAAAAAAGGTCTGAATGATTTCTTGTTCTCACTGCTCTTGGCCCACGGTTTTGAAGGCCTCCCTTACCTGGACTTCCTTTTGCAGTAAACCAAAAGGTTATCGAACAGGAAGAAGACACGTTCTTGGATGTTGCCTGCTGAAATTTTCAGAAGATTTCCATGAAGCAGGAGCTCTGTGCAGATATCTGTCAAGTTGGTTCCCTGAAGAAGAAAGAAGAAGAAGAAACACAAGATTAAAACGGAAGATTGGTCATGTGCTTCAGTGGCTGTTTATTTTATTAGAGGAGAGCATGGAAACTTTTAGTACTCCCAGTACAGCAGAACTGACAGCTGCAAAGAAAACACCTCTGCCTGCATCAAAACTTAAAGAGTTCACAACCTCATTGAAACAATATAAAATTCAACTTTCACACTCTGACCAGTTTGTTTTCATTCCTTCCTCAATGATAGGAAAGACTGAACACAGCTGCTCCACCCCCCTCCGCTCATCTTCATTTTTACATTTCTGCAGTTCAAAAATATAAAAATATGAACTGTGTGCTGATCCAAGCTGGGACAATTAGCCTCACACTGGTTAGTCACTGAACTTGTGATGGGGGGAAAAAACAAAAAACAAAACAAATTTTAATAATTTATTCTCCTTTCAGGATGCAAATGTTTGCACACAAACAGCTAAAAATACATCCCTACATATAAAAACACACCTATATAGATATAGGTAGATAATATATGGATAGAAGGGAATTTGTGCAGGGAATCTGGCACAAATCTGTGTACGGCAATCATGCCGAGCGAGGTTTAAAAACCGTTTTCAGAAGCCCAGCCCATCACAATGCACTTAAACAATAAGATGTAATGTGTTACTCTACCGCCAACCACTTTCACAGGGTGTGATCAGCTCTTACATAAAAAGCCGTTTCTCGTCAGCTATCAAATGGACCACAGCGCATTAAGACTGAAACGACTGTTTCTCTTAAAACAGTGACACAAACGTTATGCACTGAACCGACAATCTGTGTGTTAAACACAAGATTTTAGATTACACTTCCTGCACAAGACACGAATGACCAAATGTGAAACATTAATTGATTGAACTTAGCCCGGATAACGTTCTATAGAGAAGGCCTGAGGTCACACACAGCTCGCTAAAGCTGTCAAAACAAGGCTACCAAGTAATATAATAATAACTCTAAAAGACAACTCATTACTCATTGTTCAACAGATCGTTCCACTCCAAATCATCTGGAACTAAACACACCCATGTGTGGACACCTTACTCCCTTTAGCCTGCAGGATACCCATCACCCTCTGTCACGTCAGCCAACAGATCTGGGCTTTAGTGTCATCTTTGAAGTTTCTAACTCCAGTCTACCAGAGACTTGTGGAAACCCCCACAGTGGGCCACACCAACTCTTAAGCATTCATAATCGATTCTCATGATTACATATCTGTAATAGATGTGTATATCTCCAAAGTTCATAGAGAGAAAAATGATTTTTTTGAGCTTTTCTTGTGACTGGGCTTGGGGGAGGAGATCATGTTTCACGCTCAAGTTAAACTGCACCAGTCTGGGGTTTGCTGGGAATAGGTGCAGAGAAAGGCTGGACCTGTGTTTACGGCCACATGATGCATGACTCAGTATGCAAAGGGTACACATGCGTGCACGTGCGTAGTGAATCCAACCAGTAATGCGTTGCTACAACCAGCGGCCTCTACCATTAGGGCTGGAGGTGATTAGCCTTTGAGAGTGGCTGGAGAGAGGAAAAAAGAGCAAGACTAATGCTGTTAGGCTGAAGGCTCTACAGGGGGCAAGGTCAGAGTAAAGTGCCTTTCCATGACTCCTTTTTGTGTTTAGAGGAAAAGAAAAAATTTAAATCAGAACAATCTAACACAGGGGACAATTATTATATTTAGGAATTAAACTAGAAATCATTTAAATTATACATTATCCTACATCGATAATGTAAAAAAACTAGTGAAAATGTTTCTTGCATGTTTCAATAGCAGACTGACTCATTTAACCAACGGCACAAAACTGAAAGTTGTATCGTTTAAAATATTTTAAACCTTAATGCAAACTACTTCTGTACATTTGAGAGTTCACGAAACTCACTGAATAATTTCTCAGCATCTTCTGCCATCCTGATTGGCTAACTACATCAGCACCACTTCCTGAGGTCTATAAAGGACGTGGGGCATTAGAGTGGTTAAAGCTTAACAGTGAAAAACATAACTGATAAGCTGAAAAACCATTTGTTGTTTTTCTTTCTATTTTTCCAGAGGCACAGCTATCATATCAGAGTCAAACTGCAACTTCTTTCAGAGAGAATGGCAGGTTTTGGCAAGCAGATAGTGGGATGTCCCAGTGGGGCCCCTTCTCTGGTTCCATCCCTCAGTTTTGTCTTTTCTCTCCTCCAAAAGGCCCTACCAAATCACCATCCCAGTACATGTGAGACTGAAGCCCTGCTGCTTAGGTCTCTTCTGATTGGGCAGCAAGCCCTCTGGCATCCCCCTCGGCACCCTGTGTGGGTGGATTGTCCCAGTGGTGCCCGCTAAGACAAGGCCTCTGTTGTGGTGGGTGAGGGAGGCGTGAAAAATTCACTGGACCCTTCACACGGCTCTCAAGCCCTGTCTGTGGCCCCTGTGCTTAAAGCAGTGATTTGGCTACAGCGGAGTTTAACTGTTAAGATAGATGAGGATAGCAGAGGTTGAGGTCTTTCTCAAACATGTCGATGAACATGTCTTTCTCCTTACCTCCCATCCTTCGATGTGGGACTGCAGCTGTTCCAGGGCCTCCAGTTTCTCCATCTGCCTTTTAGTCTCATTGATGTTGGAGCAGACGGCCTTCATGGCCTGCAGAGCCTCCTCCACCGCCGGATAATCTGGATGCTTCTTGGGAGTCCTCTTTAGTAGCTCCTAAGACGAGGAAGATGGAGGTTTTAAAAATAAGAGATGCTGGTCTCATCACAGACCTGTTTCTGATTATTATTATTTGATGTCAGGGTCAAGTTTCTTATTGTAGCAGGTGCACAGTACCTTCAGCAGCAGGGGGTACTTGCAAATCCTCTGAATGGGAGTGAGGAGGTAGCCCTCCAGGGGAATATCTGTGCTTTTCTTCCCTCCGAGCAACATACAGTGCTTAAGAAGAAAGGAAAATAAAGATTATTAATAACCTCCCCCACCAAAAAAACAATACATGTTAATGCACATTGTTGTATAAATGATTATGTGTCTAAACATCAGGTTGAAAAATCTTGGTGTAAAGCAAAAACAAAACATGCTTCTCTTCATTTTTTCTATTTTAAACTTATGTTTTGTTTTTTTGGGAGGTGGTTTTGTGCAAAGTTAAACATCCGTCTGGTTTTGCTTCACTCAGAGGAAAGCAAGGTTGAAATGTTGCTACATTTCTTCTGCTTCACTAGTGGAAACACCCTCAAAAACATCCCCTCTTTTCACCAAGGATCACTTTGAAACCTCCGTAACGTCACCTCATTCCACAGAATATTTGGGCTTTGAAAAAAAGACCCCCTAAGCAGCTGAATATAGGTGTTTTCTTTAAGAGTAAAAGGGAAAAAAAGCAGTTACAGTTACAGTCGTGGTTTCTCTATGCTTGATATTTTTTTGCTAGAGTGCATCCTGTCAGGATGGGAAGAGAGATCAAAAGCAGCCATGCCGATAAACCACTAGTGTTTATCGGTGGGTAGAAATGTAAGAGATCAGTTTAGAGCTAAATAATCTCCTCGTAATACCCTTCTAGCAGGAGGAGTCGGTGCGGAGGGTTAGGCTTTTTCCAGTAGCATTTTTGATGGGAAAATGTGCAACTTTGGAATTCCACAAATTCCTAATGTGTTAAACACTTGCCCCTCGCCACTTCTCGCCCACACCGCCGCTCCTATACAGACTTTCTCATGCTTTCATTCCCTCTTATCTTTTGCTTATTTGTAATCTGCCTGCTTAAAAGCCAGAATTCCCTCTGCTCTTCATTCTGACCTCCTTCTTGCTTTCACTTCACTTTTCTCTGTAGTCTTCCAGTGCAATTAGCACTTGCAGTTTCTGGGTACAATTTCAGAAGCTCTCTCAGTTGTGTGATTAAATTTGGATGGAAACTGTGTAATCCAGAAAAAAAAAATCCAATGGGATTAAACAGCTGGGGGAAAAAGCTAATGGCAATACATATTATACTGCCTTTAAATTACCATGAAAATGATTTGTAGCAGTTAACAAAATAACAAACTGACAAATGTAGATGCAAAACTTGAGTCTCTTCTAAATATAATTTTAAAAGCTTCCCATATTTTCTACGCCGGTACCTCATGCACGTTCGAATCTCAGTGACTCCGTGTCGTTTCTGTTTTGCTGGTTGTTGCTACACCAAACATGTGAGCTCATCCGACAATTTGAGATGACAAAGCAGGTCTGACAACCACTTTAATACAAAAGCAGATGTTGTGCAGTGATTTTATTTTGGATTCGTTATTGTGGCGCTAGACCCAACCAATCAATTGTAGCATGACACGGCCAGGAGGAGGATGTGGGGGGCAGTGGCGTGGGGGTGGGGGGGTGCAGCGCAGCACAGCAACAGTGATCCTACTTTTTCCCACTCCTGTGGCTCAGAATAAAACCATGGAAGCAAACCATCAGGCAGTGACAAACGTGGGGCTTCAGATCTCTTGGCCAATCCCAGAAAGGCTGCCAACTCTCCACAGCTGGCTGGCCCAGGATCTGCACATGATTTCAGTGGCTGGACCCCAGCTCAAAGGCCTTCCCCCCTTTTCCCCATTCTAAAGTTGATTGTCCAGGGCCCAAAGGTTTGAGTGTCAAAACACGGAAACAGCTGGCAGTGGAAACACTACGAGACCAACAATGCATTAAAGTGACCTTGATGCTGGTCGCATCCTGTCCGCACAGGAGGAAACATTTGACCTCATTTCGGTTTCTGCCCTTTATTCAAGTGTTAACATGGAAGTGGAGGTGATATGAATGAAGGAGAAAAAAAAAGGGGCGGATGATAAAGAAATAAGCAAGATGAGGCTCTTGGGAGGAAAGAAATGTAGGGCAACGGAAGAAGGCAGGGAAATATACCAGCAAGAAAATAGGATGTATTATGGGACCAAAAAAGGATGCATGAAACTCATGAGGCATACAATAATGGAAACTTTTTTTTGGAAGATTTTATTTTTTCATTATTAATAATTATGAGGAAAGAAGTTAGAGTCATAACGAGAAAGGGAAGGAAGGCAATTAAATTTTAGAAGCAAGGCAGATTTGATGACTCGAGGAGCGTGCAAGGACAGGACAAGTCAGAGGAGAGGAGCACTGGTGTCTTACCAGTAGGAAGGTCCTTATGTCGGGGATCTTGTTCAGCTCCATGAGAAGCCTCAACGCCTTTTCATGGTTACTGCAGTACTCGCCGTATACTGAGAAACTGTCCCTCTGCAAAAAAATAAAATAAAATAACAGGTTCAGGGTTGTATGCCAGGGACTTTGTAGCCAATCTGACTAACTACTGCACACATGATCAATCTACCAAGACAAAGACACTTGACAGCAGAAACTGGGCCTTCAGTTGATGCTTTAGTAGTAATGTGTCAACACACTGTTTATATCACATCAATAACTGAAGCTACACAACAAGGAAATTTAGCAGAGCATTTACCCCTCACTGCTCTTTCCTCCAGGCTTTAAAACAGGGCTAGTATTTAGGCAGACAACAATGCCGAGGGCACGCAGCTCAGCTGTCAGTACATCATCGAGTCATGCTGAGAACTCTCAGAAAGCAGCATGAGGTTTTGTTGTGATAAAACCAATTAGTTTAATAGCGCGTGCACACATACGGAGAACAACACGCTTTAGAACCACTTTTTTCTGTTGTAATGTAAATATTGGAGCTAATGGCGTGTGTCTCTGCAGCCATAAGGGCCGTCATTATTCTGTTCGTTATGCTTTGTGTCGTTACCCTGATGAAAAGTGAAGAGTAAACAATGCATATGAAAAATGTTTAATTATTATTATTACAGGAGAATGACTCTGCATTTAAAAATCAACCTATTTTTTATTTACAAATATATTCGATTTCAAGTTTAAAGGGGAGTGGAATAAGTCTTTCCAGTTGGGTGCAACATACACGGTACAAGCCCCGCCGATTCAACAGAATTTGTAAATCATTATAACATAATGTAACGTAGTAAACCACAAGAAAAGAATGTAAATAAAATTCTCTTTATGGACCATAGTGTCCTGTATTTAAACAAGTACAAAATCTCTTATCATGAATTACACACATATGATTTGAGAGTAGACAGACTGGTAAAAAGAGACACATCAACAAACGCAAACTGGAAATATTGTCTTCTGAGATGACTTCAATTAAATGTAGGTGGTTTGTAATTAAGCGCAGATGACATGGATTGCAAAGGGACCAAACGACTACTGCAGAAATACTTTCAGAACTATTTCACTCGTTAAGCAAAAGCATTCATCGACATCCTTTGTCACACTTCTCTTTTCAAAAGTAGCATGCGTCATAGGGGAAATTAATAAATAAACTACATACAAGATATAACAGTTCCTCTTTTTTTTTTTAAGATTATAGCATCACTGTGTAGCAATGCAAACACACACCCTAATGCAGAAGCTTCTGTCGGGTTGCCATGTTCTTTTCTTTACAATACGTAATTCAACACTTGGGCTGGTGGATACACAGTGTCCTGTGAACTGCATTATTTATGCAACACACTGTAGACAGCAGCATACACACTGCATCACAGCTGAAGTCAAACTTACACCCTGTAGCTTATAAACATCTCATGTATTCTTGGGAGTGTTGTAGTAATTGGGATGTGAAACTTTGTGCACGGTGGGGCCTGATGTTGAGGTCTAGTGAGTGAAACCGTCACTTGAAACAGTCTTGTAAGTGAAATCCAAAACTGCAGGTGTGTGGACACCACTTTCAGCCTTAACTGACGTGCAGTTGCCTGAAGGTGTTCGCATTCACATCTGGCCAGGCTACAATGCAGCAAAAGAATAAACAATACTCAGTCACTGATGGCACCTTTCAGATAACAAAGGCCTGCAAAACCAACTTCCTGTAGATGCGGATGTGCAATACACCCATGCACGTGGTTTTGCTCCCACACACATACACAGCTCGCCACTCAGTGTGCATGTGCCTGTTTTTACACCCTCCACCCCCCCTAAAAAAAACAAAAAAAAACAAAACAAAACCACTGGCGGTGACAGACAGCACCAGCCAAACAAAGCTAACAGCTCTTTTTATAGAACCCCTCTCTACTCCATCTTATTCCCTTTGACCAGGGAGCTGAAACTCTTTTGTAGATGTTTACCACAAGTAGGCTGCACAGTGTAAACGGTGGGGATCTTTTAACCACACAGGGAGGACCACAAACACACCCAAAGCCACTTTTGGCAGGGGAGAACTGTACTACTGGGAGCAGCAGCTGGGTTGGCATATGGTGTGAAACCCCAGATTCTGTCAAACTGACTTAATACAGCACGCAGCTCAAGAAATCCTTTTGGTGTGCTTGTTCACACATACTGTATTCAACAGTGGCACAGTAACAAGGGCTATTACTATTGCTACTAACTCTACTACACATGCCAAGAGTTCTAATCATGACAGGATAGAATTAAAATCAACTGGGTTGTACAAAAAGCCCACGGGGAAAGCAATGCCTCGAGTTAATTAACTGAATTAACACTGAAACAGCACAACAGTAATGATAAACACTCATACACCACAGAGCAGTGACTGAATTTACTCCTGTTTTGGCCTTCTCAATGTTTTTTTTTTCCTTTAGTTACTCAGATAACTAGATGTGTTCTAGATTGCTATAAAGCAGTGATCAGAGCATCGTAGAGTCACTGCATCTTGTGGATAACGTACGGTTATAGCTTCTGAGCTGCTTGGGATGTACATCCTAACTCCAACCTCTATGCAAATTCAATTCAATGTTATTTATACAGAGCCAGATCATTATAAAAGTCTCCTCAAGGTGCTTTAATACAGAGAAGTAATCAATAATAGAGAGAAAACCCCAATCAGACAACCCCCTGCCTTTTAAACAGGAAGCAGCTGTGGCATTAAAACAGTATCAAAGTCCGAACTCACATCATCATAAAACTATAAGACTGTGCCCATTTGCTTGCAGAGCCTGCCCCCCCACAACAACTACACTCTGTCAAATCTGAGCATATGAGCATCGTCCCTCCCATCCTCACTCTCACATGAATTTCTTCACAATGTGATGATTTTTGTTGAATCAAAATCGAATCGCTTTGCGCAGCACAATGGGAATTCGTGATTCTGTTTGCTTTGCGGCTTACTATTTGGCAAATCTTTCTTGCCTTGTAGATTTATCAGTTATCTGATACACTGATTTTCAGTTGGGCTGTGCTGAAGAGGCCTTTCATGTTCTGTGCTTGGGCATTAAGTCCAACAAGATCAACTGAACTGTTCCTTAGCTCGCTTTTTCAAGCCCACAACGGTCAAACAAACTGGATTTGGGGGATTAAACACGCTGTGTGAGTACATCCTAAAACTAACTCAGCATTCTTCAAAATGTTCAACAATGTTTTGTTCTCCAAAAATATACATACTTCGTGTTAGGCTTCATAAATGGTCCGATTAAAACGTGAACAGCAGAAAATTTAAGAGTTTAAGCATAGGAAAAGTAGCAGCATGACCCTAACCACCAACTTAAAACATCCAAAGGCTTTCCTTCAATACCTGTAACATGAGCACAATATGAATTCTGCTGGTCTGCTGCCAGGTAAAGAATATAGAACAGAATAATTAGCAATCTGAAGGTGGTGTTAGGGAAACCACTGTATACCAGTTTGCAATATATAACTATTTTTGCTCTCATTGCTATGTGCAATGAAACCCTTCTGCTCAACCCTTCTGCATGCCTCTGTGCAACTCCAACTATGCTTCTAACTGAGGCAAACTCTCAGGTATTTCCTTTCCTCAGATGACAACAACATAGTCGATTCAGGTACCTGTAAAGTAGCTTATAAGCCTAAACCAGCGCCAAAATGTGACGCTTTAATTTCTACTCCAAAAGACTGAAAAACATCACTTGTGCCCAGAATAGCGCAAAGATTTTGGGTGTTCCTTTGATAAACATAAGTCTTTATTCAAATCCTTCATCCCTGGAATGTTATTCTGGAGACTAAATGAGAGAGTAGCATCACACACACTGAGGAATCACATTGAGTCAAAGCAGAATGGGTGTAGTTCAGCGAGGTCAGAGCATGCATAATGACACGACTGTTGCTTCTTGCACAGCACTCGCATATACATTCCCTGAAATAGAGCAAATATTGACGTCTCTGATTTCTCCTCTGACATGAGTCACTTTTTCACCTCTGCACAGTTTAAATAATTCTCAGAATACCGTGATCTTTAAACAAGGGATTAACAAGTGTGTGTGTGTGTGTGTGTGTGTGTGTGTGTGTGTGTGTGTGTGTGTGTGTGTGTGTGTGTGTGTGTGTCTGGTCAAAGAGGAAAGAGACATTCATGTTAGCCTCTAGTTAGTAAGATAAATAACAGTTGGTCAGAACTGCACAATGTTTTATTTCATTCACAATTTTATGACATCAGTGTTTCGGTTAAAGAGATTTATTTTTTATTTAATTCGACATCAAAGAGTATTCTTTTTCTTTCTTTTAAAGCCTTCTAAACCATCTTGGCAACATCTGACTTTGAAAAGCAATGAATCTTCCAGTTTTTCATCCCTAGCTGTGAGTGGCAGACCTCCTTGTGGAACAATGCGGGGGGGTTAATAAAATCCCAGTCATGGTGTTGACCTCTGATCGAGGTCAAGGGCCACGGCTGGAGGGTGCCAGACGGGGCCAGCCGATTGGCTGAGAGGTGTGAGTGCTGAAGGAGACAAAGGTCGTGGCTTGGTGAGGGAGGTGTAATGGATATGCAGCAGGAAAAGGTGGAGTGTGGGTGGCTCAATGCTTCAAGAGAAACGCACACACAAAGAGAGTGGCAAATACTATCACGCACGAATACATGCAGAGAGTTTAAATAAAGATGAACGGGAACAACAGCAAGAAAACGCAAAGCATTAGTAATTCAGTACTCCTCAGTATGCCATTTATAAATCCAGATATCTGCTATTGTTGCACCAGGTACAGATATCACTGCTATATATGGTATAACTATGTACAGCTACTAGTTCACTGACAGTAATAATCATAATAACATCTGTATTTATAAGCAGCATACTTAGGAGGAGTAATGTTGTATAAATGATGAATGAGGCACTTGCTAATACCTTAGTAATGCTCAAAACATATTTTACTTTGGGGCAAATCTTTGTTTTGTAATCATTTGGCTTTAGTCTTTGTGGATTTCATTAGCAATCAAGAAAATGCATGGAGTTATACGTCTTTGAAGCGAACACTCTGGTTTTCAATAAGTGCATTTTCTAGCTATTCATACCTGTTTCATTGTATTTCTATAATGTATAATGTTATAATCTTACACTATAAATGAGCAGAACAGGTAGCCGTTTCAAAATGTGAGTTTTTCCCCCCAGTATTTATAGATTAACTGTCTAATCTCTTCATTGAACACGAATTATCCACTCCCCTTCACCAACTAGTATAGCTGCAGCTCCCATCTGTCCAAATCTTTACAGACAATTAGCACAACTTCCAGATGGGCAAAAATTCCCTTTGCTATCAAATATGAAATATGGTTACAGTCCTCCCTGTGTTGAAAATGTCCAGAAAAGTGTTACCACAAAACATCATGATGTCCCGGTAAAGTTGTCCTTTCCTGTGCTTCAGTCCGAGGGAGCTAAAAAAAGTCTCTGCATATACATCAGTCTGCCCATGGAGAAATTAAAAAAGAACAATAAGCTCCTTTAATCAATTTCCCACACTCACGCTCCATCTGACAAACCAAATGACTGTCACAGCTCACACATGTGTGAGAACATATTCTGATAAGCCACTTCAGCAGCTTCCTGCAGAAGTTATTAAATGTCATCCACACTGCAAGCAGGTGGCAGATCAATTGCAACTGATTATAATTAATTATTATCAGGTTGTGGTTAAACTCAGTGAAAAGCCTTCAGTTGATCCAAAATGCTGGAGTGAGAGTACTGACAGAGAGCATATTTCTCCCATATTGGCGTCTCTTCATTGGCTCCCTGTTAAATCCAGAATCAAATTTAAAATCGTTCTCCTCCCTCTTATAGAATATCAAATAATCAGATCTCAAAGACCTCAGAGTACCCCCAATCACCCCAACAGAGCACTTTGTGTTGAACTTTGAACTGATCTGATTGTGAGATGATTTCACCAAAAACAGTTGGTCTGTTGTATGGACAGAGACTGGAGTCTAAATACAGTTATCAGCCACAAAATCTGCTGCGAAGGCAGGATTTATTAATTGTTGAGTTTACTCTTTGGAAAGTCACCAAATACTGGCTGCAGCTGGATTTTTGCAGCTGGATGGAAAAAATGTCACTCTGCTTCTGGCGATACTGTCGTGTAGACTGGTGGAGCAGAGCCCTGATAGAATACCTAGGTGATGTATTTAGTGCCTCAGTGAAAGTAAAGTCAAGATAGTTTATCAGAGAGACACAAACAGAGACCCAGAGAAGAAGCCTGAGATTGAGTGCTACCAGCAGAAGCATTGTCCCCTCTCTGAGTGACACACCATCTCTTCCTCCCCGGACACAGACCCTTCTTTGTTTGTTTCCTCAGGCCAAATGAGTTCAAACTGAGTGGAGCGGGGTGGGTGGGGTGCAGGATTGTGTACTGGGGTTGCAGAGTTGAGAAGAATATGGAGGGATGGATTGGTAAAAAGTAGGAGATGTTAGCAAAGACTGATGTAGAGAAACTGAAGGAAGACAGACTGTTTTTGCCTGACAGGATGCAGGTCAGTTCTGTGAAGGCGGAAAACGCAACGGGTTGGGTGGGGGTAGAGAATGTGTATTGGTGAATAGGGAGTCCAGGAGATGGGAGGGGTGTTTCATGTGAGAAAGAGAGCATTAAAGGGTATTTCCACACAAGGCTTTGCACGCTTTCCCTGCATCTGTGGTTACGGGCAGTCCATGAAAAGAGCTTATGTGTGTGTATCTGCATGGAAGAGGCATTCAGGCATCCAACTTCTCCTATATGCATGCCTACGAGCTTGTGCCTGTAACAGTGTGCAGTTTTACGAGAATCTTTTTGTGTGTCCTGCACTTACAAACTGGAGGAACACATGTCCCAGTGCATGGTGAGGCTGAGGTTCAGGCAACAGGCTGTATTCCACTGCAGACAACACCCCCTGGTGCAGCTTAAGGATGTCCTCGATATTTGAAAACAGAATCTATAAAATGAGAGGATGATGTAAAGGGAGGGGACATAGCAAAGAAGGGAAGGAAAAGAGCAAAGAGGAGACCACAGAGGAGCACAGAGATGAGGGAAAAGTAACGACATTAGTGACCAATTAGCATTTTCACATGGACGATTTCTGACATTTTGATATTTGCAATAAAAAGCTGGCCATACCTTGACATGTTCAGGTGAGAGACACTGTTGGTCGTCTGGAGTTTGTCTGATTCTGTGCAGAAATGCCTGAAGAGGAAACGAACACAAAACGGGTTTAAAAACAATGCGCCACACTTTACTGTCAATAAGGCAGACGGCTAAAGCATGTTCATCAGACATGTCAAAATAATTTTACATCGTTGATCTTAAATGGGTCAGACCAGGGTAGCTATTAAAAAACGTTCTTTACTAAGAAAAACTAAGAAAAGTTCTTTATCAACAGGAAAAGTTGCAAAACTTAAATTAAACACTCCTTTACATTTTCCAAAGCTGTCCAGTTCAACAGCTTACAGTCTTCGTCAGACAGATTCTGCCCTCCTGGCCTTATGTTTGATACCCCGAATGTACATCTATGAATATATATAAAAATGGAAGAGAATATCTGGAAATCGTTAGTCTCTTTAGGTTTTGGTAATCATGCACCATCACTCGTGCATGCAAAAAGTGGTCTGGAAGTGGAAGTCCAGCTTCCCTCTTGGGACTGTTTTAAATTTAGGATATAGGTGAGCTTAGCTTTGAGGAAACAGATACAGTGCAGACAGATTCATTGCATTAACATAACCACACGAGCCTTTGAACAGAAAACCACATTTACTCTTACATGCTTCGTGAAAATGTCTTTTCAGGTACCAAACAGACATTTTGGGGCTGTTTCATTGTCCCTTGGGTCTAATAAGACAAGACGTGTTTTCCTTTTACACTTAAAGCCTCGCTGTATGGATCCTAAAGCGCCTGAGCATTCAACTGTAAGACATCCTCCAAAATGAACTGTTTCACTGTTGCAGTGTCTACGCACAGCACTACACCAACATGGCTCATAATAAGGCTCGTGTCAAGTTGAGCTTTGCTTGCGTGTGCAGCTCAGTTTTTGTGTGTGTTAGTGCCTGCCAATCAGATCCTGACTTGGGGGAAAAAAGAAAAAAAATGGTGAATAGAAGGGAAGTGAATCTGCAAACAGTTTCTTTTATTCTCTCTTCCCCATTTCTCTGTCTATTGCCCTGTGTCTGACAGGCTTAACCTGCCTCAGTCTGACTGCCCTTCAGACGCCAATACTGGGATATCAGAAAGGAGATATGCATCCCCGCACCGACGAATAAAACTCTATCCCGAAACCTACTTCATCAACCCGGCTCCTGCTGTTGTGTCTGCCTGCATTTCATTGCCTCAGATTTAGAAATTGATAGCTTTCCATGTGAATCAAGGGCGTTACAAAGAAGTCCTGGGTTAAGTGAGACTACTGCTCTAAAAAAGAAAAGCCTTCGCCCGATACTTTTGGTACAAAAGTATGACACCATGATCCTTATGCATGCCAACAATGTCATGTTAAAAGGTGCCGCTTCTACGTGTTTGCTTTATGGTTCAAGTTGTGAGATCCAGTGTCAACCCCAACACGAGCACAATGGATCAATAAATAATGCATGATTCTAGTAAAAAAGGTTATAGGACATTATCACTAACAGTGCCAAATGCCAATGCAATAAATGTTTCATTGCAGGTTGCAAAGCAATACTTTCTTCCATCCAAAGTTATGGTTAAAGATAGACAGCAAACACAGATAGAGAGGAGGAAAACACAGCATCTCTGGCTTTTGCAGGGATTAAACTGAGGATTGGTTGCTAAATGCATTTTAGCTTATCTGGTATAGAATTATAACACTTTGCTTTAATATCACCCCCTTAGCAAAATATGTCTACGATCTAAATGCATAATCAAGGGGAAAAAAAATATTTTAGCTACAGCAAAATATCGACTAAAGACACAAAAGATTTTCCCTATAAAATCTCTAATAACCTGACCACCAGCACTGAATATGGGCTGCTTTTGATGCTCAGTACTCAAAATGCATTAAACATTCAGCATTAGGTGCAATCCGACGCTAGAGTTGTCAGGTTGAACATGCTCCACTAAAGAAAATAGTCCCTATGAAACCTAATGACACCTTTGTAACACAAACTGCCTAAATAACTACATATGTTAAGTAACAGGATCAGTTTTTGTAATTTAGGTGAAGTGTGTCATTTATAGAAAACCTTTTCACGCTCCCTGCAGTTCCACATAGCACCAGTTACAGAAAGTCACTTCCCATAATTAAAGACTGACACTCCTAATCAGACGTTCGCTCTAAAGACAGAACCCAGCCAACCAAGCAGTCAGGCAGCAATTTTATAATTTCCTCTGCCTTTTTTTTCCTTGTTTCTGCCTCTCTTTACTAGCTTTTACGTAAGTCGTACCAAAAATAGAAAGCACGGCTCCTCAGCAGTGAGCTGTGACCTCGCTAATTAAGACCAGTATTAAAGGGAAGCGGTAGTTGTCATGTTCTCGACTGTTTTTTTGTTTTGTTTTTTTGGGAGGGAGCTGATTGTGCTTGAGGCATACACTAATTAAATCTCCCATATGGCAGCTTGTACCGTGTCCACACTGTAGGAGTCACTCAAGTGAGTGATTGCTCCCCAGCAGAGGATACGAGACAGGCAGGAAACAGAGCTTTTCCTCAGTCGCTTTCAGACAGGGTTAGCGCTGAGTGAGGGTGTGGCGGGTGAAGAAAAGAGCCAAGGAGGCAAAGGGTGAAAACAGAACAAACAACAACGAGCAAGGGGACAATGGTGGAGGAGACGGTGAGGTGTAAAGTATCTGTTATTCATGTATTCCTCTGTGACAGCTACCATCCAGGCAGGAATCACTCCTTTAACAAATGTGCCACACAGATGTGGTGAGACAGGAATCAGCAGGGAGGATGGTAGGAAGAAGGAACAAAGAATTCCTTTCAGTCAAAGTCTAACCCCAACAAGGACAGTCTCCCCCAGAGTTGTATTGGCTGTCTTCATTGTTCCATCACAAAAGAAGACAGGTTTATTTGGAGAGAAAATTGGCTCTCCTCGTCCCCCATCATGACTAAGGCAGGCTACAGGGAAGCCAGAATACAGGACAGTGCAGAGTATAAACTGAGCATGCACCCCAAGCATGTCCAAGTTTACTCAAACTGAGACTTTTATGCAGTTTGTACAGTAATTTTTTTCAGTGCGTGATTGAAATCAGAAACAGGAAATTGCCCCAGAGAAAGGTACTATGGGTGTAATTGGAAATGTGTTGACATCTGATGGACAGCAGTTCATTGTGCACAAACAGCCAAGTATCATAATTGGACAAACCACAGTCTGGGCTTATTTTCATATTTGACTATTTATTGGGCCTTTCCACTAATGACCACCAGAGACTGTAACTTCCTGCCAGTCACGCTCAAGCAGAAGTTAGAGATACTCTGACATCATTTGTTTCAACTTCCTCTGCAATCGAAATAACTTGATGTATGACAAGTTATGAATGTTATTGGCTTTGTCACTGTGAAAGATCCAATATTTCTCCTTCTATTGCGCTACCGTAAAATAAGCAGATGTGATTGCACTTTAAGAAGACCCTCAGCATATTACAAATCATGCACGATTTGCATAGAGAGGACAATATCTCAGAGCATTACGCACATGCACACAAACTGGAAATACAATACGTATATTGACGAGACCCGCTCTTTCCACAGCACGCAGTTAAGCCAGTTGTTTACGAACACTGTAATTCTACTCTACACCACTGTGTGCAGTTGTTGTGCTCATTACTGCTTAATTACCAAACTCAGAGACGGCAAGATGCGTCTGATGGTCCTTGTTTACTTTCATATCGCCATCTCCATCTCAGGTGACCTTATCTGTCTCTCCTCTGACATCAGCACGTCATCATCAGCAAGGCGAGGCATGTGTGTGTCTGTGTAATCCTGTTTAGTGGAGGATCAGACATTGATGAATAATATTTGCTTGACTGATGAACAACAACAATAACCCTGCCTGCACTGGCTCGGGCTGACAAGTCTGTGTTTAGATGTCTGAAATCTCAGTCAGTTCACTATGAATTTGATAGAGATGGAAAAGGGCATGACGGTGTTTCAAAAGCTCGCCAACAAATCAAAAACAGTAGGGGGATGAAGAGAGGGAGTGCAGTGTAGCCTCTCCCGCACTGGTTTTCCTGTGTAGATTAGATGGCGCACCTTCTTACGCTTCAATACCTAAAAATAGCAACGATATCAATCAGTGTGTTAATAATAGTTGGTCATATGGGACACAGACTCAGTTTTGTGATACTTCTGGACTCATAACAATGAGTCAGACTGGCTCGGAGGAGGGCTCAGCTGCAGCACAGAGCACAGCGAGGATATTGCACATGATGCCACAGGGGTGAACAGCAGTAAGGGAAAGCTGCTCGTGATGCAATCCCACAGGAGACAAGTAACACAACCAGAAGCTCCTTGGCAAACCACAAAGTAGCTGCCAAGCACACTGATGCAGCATTGTACCCACTGACATTTCATTATGATATATACTGGAAACTCCAACATCCTCCATACAGGAAGTAGTTGAAAGTCATTCTCAAAGTGTATCATCACACTGTGAACACATCTTTGTTTTTTTGATTTTTTTTTTTACATATATATGAAATTCTTGGCAGTTAGACATTTAAAAATCCACACTGCTGTTATGCAAACTTTGCAGCGTCTCTTATTATTTTGCTCAAGTTTTCTTTACTATTGCTCAATCATTATTAAAAACTCTTTTTGGGGTTTTTTCTCCCTATTGGGCCTCAAAAGCCCACACTGCTTCTGAAAGTACTTAGAGAAACTCACTGGGGTTGAAACTCACAATGATGAGAGCAATACACAGGAAAATGTCAGCTATTATTAAAATTTCTTAGCTGTGACTCTTTACAGGGATCGAAAAGAGCCGCTGTAGTTCAAGCATGACAGTTATGTTTATTGCTTTGGAATTTAAATAGTGAGAGTCAAACGAAAGCTTTTTTAATTAGCTGCACAACGAGAGAAACCAAATACAGTCGTGTGATAAAGTTTTCACATTGCTCTTCGCAACTTTGTGAAAAACCCAAGTACATCCTTGCTGCTTTCATAGGAAGTAAGAGAGAATGTAGCTGCCAGGTGCTGCTGAACAAACGCACTTCTTTCAGGTATGTGCTAACACAATACCACAATGTGGTAGGAATGGACATCCCAACAAATTCACCTCAAGGTCAGACTGTGCACTGCTCAGAGCAACCGGAAAAAAATAAAACAAGAGACTCTAAAGGCCTCAGCACATTAAATGTGAAAGTTAATGACAGTACAATTAGAAAACAGCTAAACAAGTATGGCATGCTTGGAGAAAGTCACTTCTCTGTAAAAAGAACATAGCAGCATGGCTTAGGTTTACAAATAAACAAACAAACCACAAAACTTCTGGAACAATGTCTTTCGGACAAATGAGGGCAAAGTGGAGATGTTAAGTCATAATGCACAGCAATGAAATCCAAACAAAGCATATCAAGCGTCGAGCACGGTGGTGGAGGGGTGAGGATTTTGCAGCCACAGGACATAAGGACATTGCAGTTGACTATATACAACTGAAATTGTGTGGCAGGACCCTATGAGAGCTGTGTATAAATTAATGCCATCAAACCTCAATCAAGTGAAGCAATCTTGTACAGAAAAGTAGGGCAGATTGCTTGTTATTGCAAGTTATCGCTGCTAAAGGCACATCTACAAGCTATCAAATCATGGGTTACATTTAGTATTTTAAAGCACTGCACAGAGGCCTGTTAAACCTTTATTTTTCACATGTAGAAAAAAGACCTTAAAAGCAAGCTTTAAATATAACAATGACAAGAGTCTTTTTTCCCCTAGAAATATGTCTGCTAGCTTAAAAAATTGCAAACCAGCTTTTTGTTAGCATTTTCCCAACCCCACACCCACACCTCTGAATTCACTTATCTGGTGTACATGATATAAGCAAGATTTTCAGTCAAATGCTGTGCGTGAAACCTCTTGTCACTCAGAAAATTGCCCTCATGTCCACTGAAAATATGAAAATTAGTGTGCAAGTCAGTGCAAATTTAAATACACTTCTAGACACAGCAGTAGTGGGTACTTTAGTGTGGATGGCAGTGATGGCACTGGAAAGTGCAACTTCATAGTGGCTGTCTATATCACTCCAATATCACTCAAAAAAATATGATGGTGCCAGACAGTTTATGTACAGTTCATGGATATACATGCATCACTTTCTCCCACAAATTGCATGAATGCTGTCAAATGTGCCACTTTTTCAAGCAGCGTGTGAGCAGGTTGAAGTAAGTTTGGGGGATCCCACCAAACTGAGTCACTCGTTTCTTTCTGTTTTTCTGTTTATTGGGAAAAAAAAGTGTGTGCAAGAAAAACTGAAGACAAGTTAAAAAATCCCAAACTGCAACAGAAGAAGTGCACACGCATGCCTCTGCGCGACTGTGTGACATGCAAACAGGAAGTGAAAACAGAGCAATGGCACAGAACAAAGGCCAGTGCTTTTCTTTGTCTTTTTTTGACGCTCAAATTCGACGACAAGAATTTCGTTTTCTTCTCGAGAACATAGGCGGCTCAAGTCAGGCGAGAAAGGAAAACAAACACGTCGGCAGAATGAAGCAGCTCCTCTCGACACAAAAGCAGCAGATGCCATTTCTGGACAGGAAGTGTGGCTTTTGTGAAAAGGAAGTATACGACATGTTTGAAGGCCACTAACTCAGCTGTTCTAAGTAAAGTCTGACAACTTTGTGCTAGCGTGCAACCAAGCTGTAACAAAGAAATAAATCACACCGTGCTCTCAAGACTAAGGAATTGCAGATTTTTTTTAGCTATGCTGCAAAGGCGAATGGAAGTTAATGTTATTTATTGGTGTGGATAAAAATGAATGGACTGAAATGGAAAACTATAAGCTTTAGGTCATTTTCATTTTTAACGGACACCCACTGCAGAAGCTTCAGGTTTACAGCTTGTCATCGCCTTAAACCCAAAATAGTGCAATCATACCAAACGCTTATGTCTCTTGTCATGCAAGGCATAAGGCAGCATTTATTGTGACTGACAGCCAAAGTGTCATTGTGGGTTTGATTGGGTGGTGGGTGTTGCTAGATGCTGAGGTTTATCAGAGCGAAGAAGGGCCAGACAGTAAGGTGTGAAGATGCAGATGGACCATATGTTGGTGAAGGCTATGTTTTCGCTCCAGTGGACAGTTAGTAAGATGCCTGCTGCCTTCACGTCTGCTTTGTCTGCTTCTCAACGCAGCTTTCTACCTGCTGCTGAAGCAAACTATGAAACATGACTCATCTCCTATTTATCTGTTTTTAGGTGAAAGCCTTCTTGTTGGCAAAGAATCCTACATATTAAAAAAAAACTAATAAAACACGCCACTGATATAAAAAAAAAGCTACAATATTTTATTTACCCTTTCACATTTCCTTTCACCAATGAATGTATGAAGCCAAAATGAAAATATCAAGAAGTAATGTAACAAGTGTCAAACTAGGTCATGTTGCAACACGGGAGGCGACCACGCATACGGAGTCGAAGTTAGCAGCCACGAGCACAGGATGTTAAGGGTCACTCACAGTGTGCGGCTGAGGTTGTTTTCAAGCTCGACACTTAGCAGCGGCCAATCGTTATCTGTAATAACCAAGGACCGTAGAACGGCAAACTTGTGCGCGTAGATCTCAGCTGCCATATTAGAAGCTGAGGTGAAAGTTTATACAGAAAAGAAAAGAAAAGTAAAGCGCTGTCAGTCAAACGAATTCTCGTCAAGGCTGGATAAATACTTTAGGTCGTTTTCTGTAGTTAAACAAAACCCAGTGAGCACACATGCTTAGCTTGGACCTGTTAGACAATGACATCAATGCTTTAACAGGTTTCATAATAAACAGCAATATGTGTGAGAAGTGACGAGGGATATTAGCATTTGTTTTGCTGCCATCACCATGTATGCATCCCATTTCTCATAACAGCAAGTGCAAATATGAATGTATAGGAAATCAATAACAACGTGGTATAATGGTTACATAATGTACATGTCAAATGTTTCCTTAGCCATTTGTCTGGATTAAATCCTTTCAACAAGCAGAGTTTGGAGTGTGTTAGACTTGCTATTAGAAATCCAATCAGACTGTGCTGTCCTAAGCACATTGTTGCTTTACTGTAAATATCAAACTTGATTATCTTCTTTGAGAGTACATTTTTTTCCTTATTTCTCTCCATGATGAAAGGGCCAATAGTGTTAATGGGAACAGAACTAGGGCATTTTTTCTGCCTACCCACGGCTACATCAGCATTCAGCAACAATGCTGGGCCATCTCACTCAATTCAGATATCTCACAAGAGACCCCGTATATCAAGAACAAGCTTGAACACTTGTCAAGGTTTTTCTAGCAGGCCCTCGGAGCCTCTTTTCAATTCGCTGTGGTTCCCACACCTACTGAAGCAAACCTCAAACAGAACCACAGATCCACAGATTCAGGCGTTTTCTAAGCGAGTTCTCAGGTCACCAGCCTCAAGCTTTCTACCCCTTCTCATCCAAGAGAAAACAACAACAAGCTTAAAACAATGCACCCATTAAAGATCTCTCTTTTTTGGAAAGAGGATTGGAGTGGCTAGTCACAAAGGGAGACGGGGCATTTTGGAGAGGGAATGGGGCCATTTAGGGGTCGACATGGCATGAAATTGAATAAATAAATGAAGAAATCCCCTCTTTGTGGCCCGGGTGCAGCAGAGCCAGAGAATGGCCCGTGGCGTTGCCATAATGAGGGACCCCAGCAAACCTTAGGAGAATTCTTTTTCTCTCAGGCCGTAATTCACATCTTTCCCCAACCCTCCAAAAACTCCCTCAGCTCCCCTTCACCCACCAACCAGTGCCTTGCTGTCTTCCAAGAGAAAGCCTTTTTGGCAGCGCCAATCACCAAAACACAAAGTCTTCTTTGAGCCTTGTCCAGTTTTTTCCCCCCCCCTCCCCATCTCGCTCACTTCCGCTTTGAAGGACTTTAAACTTCAGGGCTCTTTGAGCTGTTCACATGGGCGGAAACTAAACACGACAGGGGGATGACACAGTGCCTCCGCGACAGAGGACAGGCAGAAAGCGCTGGACCGAATACTTCCTGTCTAAGACTGGGTATTCATCACAACCCTGCTGTACAAATGAATGGATGACACACGATGAATATGCGGACTACGTATTTTGGACACCTCAGATGACAAATTGTTGAGACTGTCTCAGTAAGCATGTTAGGCTTTCAAAACTATACTTTCAAACGGTTCCACAGTTGCTAGAATTTTACAATTTACATTTCTGAGCTTGCTGACATTTCTGTCCAGTATTGCACAAAGTTGCTTTGCACATTTTGTTTTACAAGCTGCTCCCAACTACAAAAGAGAAAACTTCCAAGAGGAGACCTGTGGTCCTAATAATCATTCATAAATGAAACCAGCAAATGTTTGACTCCTTTTGTATTCGTTTTATGTATCTGCTGCAATGTGGACTAAAAAAACTGCAATGTGTGCAGTTCTTTATGCGTTAGGCAGCATCGGACACATTTTTCAGGCTTAATATCAATTCTACCACTCTCACTACAGTATATTCTTATATACTTGGACGACATGCTGGAAATGGAAACATCTGTGTATTTGTTTCACTGAATGTTACAGCCGTCTCAAAACCTATTACAAATGTCTCTACCTGTAGCCTACATGGCTCAAATTACATTCTGTCTTTAAAGGGAACATCCACAACAATTTTTTTCTAAGTTGCTTTCCTGTAGAGGGGTGACATGTGTTGATCAGTAGATAACATCATGGACCAGATTGGAGAGGCCATCTGGACATTTGTACACTTGGTTGGTTTTTTTGTTTTTTGGGGGGGTGGGGGGTCGACAGACACGGGTATCACAGACTGGACCAGAGTGTGGCAAGTATGAAGCTGAGTGAGCCATCAGTGACCTGTGACGCTGCCGGCTAACCAATTGATGTAGCACAGGTGATCACTCAAGCTAAACTCCATGATATTCATACGTGTGTATCCAAGAGAACATTGCAGCTTGCCTTCATGTACACATCCAAGCTAAACCAAAGTACGATTGCCACACCTAACATGCAGCTGAGCAGACATAAACAAGGTTACAGGGACAGAGAGGGAGGAAATTGAATGGTGGCAAAGACACAAATTAGTGGCTTACATTACACCATAATGGGTCTTTGGCAAAGCAAGGGGGAAGATCACAGAGACTGTTCGCTGGTTCTGACTTAAACAGCATTTACCAGCCTGATAGAGGACGCCATTAAACAGGCAGACAGCAGCTAGTCAAAGCCCTGCCTGTCTGAAAAAAAAGTACTTCTCAGTCTCTGAAAGCACAAACCTACATCCTATCTCACTTCTCGTTTTGGCAGCCACAAATGCAGCAAACGCCGAGGTAAGTTTCCACTTCTAGAAGTGATATTTGCAGGTCGATTTTGATTCACCATATTCAGCCGCAGAGCAAGTTAAATAGTGAGCCACATTTAATTTTGTGATAAAGAGACAATAGGTCTGGTGAATAAAAAAAAAAGAAGAAAATAAATAAAAACCACTATCTATCATGCAAAAGCTCTTGGAAGCTGAAGAGTCCCTGCAGGATGGATAGAAAATTGAAAACTTAACGTGTTAATGTGCCATATCAAAACATTTTTCTTAAAAGGTTTCCTGTCAGCACATGAGAACAAAAACTTTACGGTACCCGCATGTATGACTCAAGCCTTTTATAAAGCCACGTGAGTTGGCAAAAATGTCACCACAACTCACAAATGCCAAAATAAAAGCCCTTCAGCTACAATGCCCAAGATTTTGTCAGCAGCTGTCATGAACAGTTAACACAAAATTGTCGGAGCTTCTTTGACTAACGGGGGGGTTGAAAACAGAAAACACCAAAGAGCCTCACCAGTTGGCTGGTTGGTAAATTGTTTATCTCGAAGCTCATTAATTAAGTGAGTCGTGTCAAAAACAATTTTAAGATAACAGCGAAAATGTTCTTTGTTTTTAGCTGTGGCATTTAGCTGGAAAAGAAAATCTTGTGATGTTCTGGGTGTTCACTCCAACACTCAGGCCGTCACATACAGCTGACATGCTCAATCTGTACTGTCTGCCGCTTTATATGAAAGCAGGAGTGCAGTGTCTAAGCTTCTGGTTTAAAATGATCATTATGAAATAAGTCCTGGTTGTACAACATAGCAGCTACATAACAATGACACCATATGCATTACGAGCTGTCTATAAGCCTCTCTTGTACGATGCATATCTGTCTCTAACAAGTATGAAACAGACTTAAAATTAAGTAGTGACTGCACAACCAAGAAGATAATGCTGCTGTTTTCAGTAGCTTATGGAAACTTTCCCCAGGTAGGTGAAATGGCGTGAGGTTGAAATAACTGTGTAAACTCTATTTGGCCAATCAAAAAGAACCTTATTGTTAATGGAGAGTTAAAAACAATTCAAAGTTAAACAGGAATAACCCTTAGATGGGGATTCACCAGGTGGACAGAGCAATATTCAGTTTGCCAGATCACAACATTTCTAGTTAATCAGAAAGTAATAAAAAATGAAAAAGGCAGAGCTTTGTGTACTGTGACTCTAAAGCCCTGTGAGGCAAAATGGCAGTTTGTTATATTAGTCTGTATAACTAAAACTAGCTGGCTTGGTAAGCTTGTCCATGATTTACCAATTATCTTTGCCACAGTCAGTACCCTTAATAAGTTTTGTGTGAAGATGTACTAGTCCAGCATTTTTCTATTAGGCAAATGACCTTTAACCCCCTCCTGAAAGAAGACCCACATCTGGTAGTATTTAAAAAAGCAAACAAACATTGTAATCCTGCTGCCTCGCTCTGTAAACCAAACCCTCAAGGGAGAGCTTGTGCAAAGTCATTCTGCAGACATCCGTCCATCCTGCTACCTTTTCAACACGCTGCACAGTCGCTGCACCCGGTGTCTCCCCTAAGAGAGTACATGCGCCAACTTCGTCCAGACTACGATGTGATCTCGAAGAACATTGGAGGTGTCACATTGCCTTGCTTTTACTATTCAGCCCATGTCATCTGCTGTATCTTATATCAGCCTGTTAAAAAGCACAGTGCCCCAGATACGCGGTTTTACCATTTCCAGCCGGTACAAAGCAGTGAATGTCCAAGTTCTCACCAGACATTACATGATCTGATATCGGACACATTGATATGCAAACTGATGAAATCAGATTTGAAAGGACACGCTCCTGAATAGCTCCACTTCTTAAAATGCTACTACTAAGAGAGAAAATTCTTGGACACAGTAAAAAGGGATTTCTTCTGATAATCTGCAAGCATCTCTCGGAAAGAGAAGGAAGCTTTTCTTTGCTTTTGCATCATGCCTCTGGGTGTTACAGTGGTTTAGACTTGTTAACTTGAATACTTTAAATTCCTGCTGCAGTCTTATGCTTCAAAGAAATAGCTTATCAAAACACATGACTAAAAAAAGCACAGAGATTAAGTTGGAAACTGACATTTACCACCCCGACATTGCAATAATTTCGTCTGGCACAGTACCCGCGCTGCAAGGTACCAATTGTCCAGACTGTGATTGATGGGTGCACAGCAGCAGCAGCTTGAAACCTTATTTATATGAAAATTTGCAGCTTATGTAATGAACTGAAGTACAGTTAGCACAAAAGGCAAAGCATGTACCGATTATTCAGCTGCATTCAGAGGCACGGACTATTTACAGGTTTGATTAACCTACAAGTTACATGCTGTATGAGAAGACTCTAAGAAGACTGTCTACACTACCAAGTTTGTCCAGCAGGGCTTTTAACTTTTAAAGCCCAACAATATTAAAAACCCTCAAAAAGTCCCAGCAGTCTGCCACAGTAACTGTTCTACCTGCTGTTCAGTCTCCACAGGCTGCCCCCCAATGCCCTCACTCATATATGTGGAGTGTGTGTGACTTCAGCTAAAGGCTGCAGTGAACTGAAACCACCAGCGTTGTGGCTACGACGAGAGCTAGAATCTTAAGCTATTTATACGCCCAAGCCCAGAGAAATCCGATGCTGGTCTTTACAACTAAGGAGGGACAGCGAACGAGAGAGAGAAAGATGGACCGGACAAAAAAAGGTGGGGAATAGGAATATGAATGGACATTATATAGGAGAAAAAGGTAGACACATGCTTGTGCTTGCAGGGGGAAGCTTGGAGCTGTCTATCTGCATGTTTACCTTTGTGAGCACTAAGATGTGTATACCCATGTCATCCTGTTTGCTCAGCTACAGCCAAAGAGGTGTTAGAAAAAAAAGTCTAGCATCAAAACACAATTTCACTTCTTCATGGCAGCGCAGGTTAGCATCGGATGAGTACTCTCACTTGTGTGTGGCCCAAAGTAAAGGTCACAGTCCTTCCAGATGTTTCCTATTATCCCGCAGCACTGACAGGACCTCTGCGGTCACTCGACTCTTTTCCATCACTCACTTTTCCGAATTACGAAGGAAGGTCACAAGCCAAGAAAAAAAAAAACTATCGGCCACTCATTTCCAGGATTCACCGAGACATGGGTCAGCCTGGTCAAAAAAGAAAAACAGTCCTAAATGACAACCAATCATATTCATGGCATTCAAGGAAAATCCCTCACATCTAGCAGGTATGACGCCACCGACCACATTCCTATCACAGATAGCCTAGTATTTTGGTGCATCACGGCTGGGAAAATCCAGCTGCACAGATTAAACCATACCCTGAAGAAAATTCCCATAAACCTATCGAGCTAGGATGTGATTGTTTCACACAAACAAACAAGGGAACGCATCGCGACAAAAGCTTGAAGAGCACAGCAATCTTCGTAAAAAGGAAGCAGCTTGTTAAATGTGACAGCTTCCGATCTGCTCAAAGAGTTAATAGATTTAGAGATTTGCTGCGATAACAGTGAGGGGGGAAAAAATGAATCCTCTAATCCCTCTTTTCACACACCCCCAACCCCCTTCTCACCTCTTGTCCTCACCACTATCCCCACACGCTTCCCTACAGCACATTGGATGAGCTTGTTGGCGCTGGTAATTGCCAAGGGATGAGTGACATGCAGAATGGCTGAGGTGCCAAAGCCGGATAACCATCTCTTTTTGTGTGAGTGTGTGTGTCATTGCAATCATTGCAGCTGAGAAGCTGCTCTGCTAAGGGCTTTTTTTCCACTGGGTTTTTAAAGTGCATAAAGGGAGGTGGAAAATAAATCAATGATAAGGCAATGCAGATGATGAAGATGGTCAACAGCTACTGTACTATCAAACCCTCAACAAGACCAGAAAACAATATCATAGCGCGAGCGGTTACAGATAAGAGAGAAGCTGACATGCATAAAAAGAATCAGTACACTGAAAAATTAAGTAAGTCATAACTGATGATGAGAAGTAATCCAAACGCTACATTCAGAGGGGAACTAATCTATTTCTAGGGGAATATGGTTAAGGGGTGGGGGGTAGATAGACTTCACAGGGTTAAGATTATTCGCATCTTAGTGCGAGTTTCACACAATCAAAACTAAATAAAGTGGCAATTGCATTCAATACACGTGGTGTGACAATAGCATGCCTGGACTTGAAAGCTGTTCAAGCGTAAACTGTGCTGTGTTCTAGTCACAGGCAAAATTCACTTTTCATTACACAGCAAAATGCATTAGTATTCAATGCACTGTGAAATGAGCTGCATTCTGGGAAATGTGGGAGTTATCTAAGCAATGAGGAAGGGTGAGAAAAAGCTGAGAAGCTGAACAAAAACCCTACTTATTACCATTTTATTTAAATAGGCTGCCCATCTCAGCCTTTTTTTTTTCTCTTTTTTTTTACACTATGGGGCGTACGCATCCCCAAACTATCTGCCCACACCTTTACTGAAACATATGTTCTGAGCTCCCACAGCCAGACTTTTCCTTATCAACACCACAGTGAGCTGCATGGTGACATAGCCTTGGCTCCCAGCAAGGGTTCTCACTGAGGGTTTTCTGCCGAGCTGGACCCTGGACAGAAAAAACTGGGTGGTGGAGGGGGGGATTCGCAAAGGATTGGCCATGGAGGAGGTGGTGGAGAGCGAGGCTTCTTTTCTCGTTTTGTTCTGGATCCTCATGTTTGCCTTTAGCAGTGTAAGCACCTCATCACCCCCCCAACCCCCCAGGTGAAAATTCAGTGGACAGTGTCACATGTTAATGGGGAGCAGTGTGTTTTGCCATCAGGCCTCTTTAGTGCACACGTGAAGATGACTGTTAACGAAGGCATTCACAGACATGCATTCCGATCCAAAGAAACACTTGTTAACAAGATGATACAAATAACCAACCTGTCAGTTTCTGCAGCACAGAACATCGCTGGATATGATTGGCATTTAAAAAATGTTGTTTTTTTTTTAAAGATGCTGGATTGTATTGAGTAGTTGCCAAATGGTAGTATTTACTTTTAAAACAAAATCTCATTGGCTCATGAAATGGGCATAGAGACTATTCTATGAAAAGACCCTGGCAATAACATTACATCACACAAGCCAGACCATATCACTTGCCTCAGGCTAAACACCATGTGGCTTAAATCAAAAGACTCCCAGCTCACGTGATGATAGGCCGGGGTATGATGAAGGGCACGAAGCACTTTGAGACTTCATCATTACCATTGTGCGTGGTGAGAGTGGAGGGAGGTCAAAGAATGTCCCTTTGCCACCTTGCAACAGAAGATAAGCCTCAATTGAGTCCACTGTTGAGCTGGATACGGAACAGTGAAGTTATATTACGTAGGTATAACTCTGAAAATGCCATGCACCACGAATGGCATGACACGGCGGTGCGGTGAGCCTTCTGCACCGGTCACCTCAAGAACTTTGAGGAAGTTCAACACGTGACAGCAGAGAGGAAAGAGGGAACCGTGACATTGTTTAGCAAAAATGCGTCATATGTTGAAATGTTGAAAAAAGAAAAACCCCACCAGGAAACGCAATATCACCATAAACTGTTTTTAAAGGCAAAGTGAAAATGATGAGAATCAAAGTCTGCCATCGAGTCGGCAGGGTGCAAAAGAAAGATAGACGTAGTTGTCCTGACCTTTATGTGCAAGGGGCAACGACAGTGGGAATTTCCCTGAAGCAGACAAATAAGCCATTGTATATAAAAGAAAAATAAGTAAGGTCACATTATAGTCATCACATTAAATGCAGCGAGGTGGAGTTAACCACGCTGTGGTTATGAGTCTCAGCTGGAGGCAGGAGCCACCTGCACTGTACAATTACCAGAGATGACAAGGCGGGGATGAGGGGAGGAAAGGCCAACGGAAAATGACAAGGGGAAGTAACAAATTGAATAGTCCCCCTGCAGGTGGGTGCCATCTATACTCGCGCTGTGCTCGGCGGCTGAATGGAGCATGCAAAATTACCAGGACGTTCATTCATGAGGTAGCCGATGTACAAAGAGCGAATAAGCAAACGGTTTCTTATCGCTGTCTGAAAAAAGGAGGCGTGGCAGGGTGTGATATTCCTGAATACCTATTTATTTGTATTAAAAAAAATGCATGTGCGAACTGGGCTCTCCTTTCCTTTGTTTGTTTCAAGCTTGAGCTTTAACACACAATGGAAAGGTGAGAATAACACCACCACCCTCCACAAAACACTAAATATGTATGAGTCCCCGCAGACGTCCCAAGAAACACGGTTTAACATCTCAAAAGTTTTCATTGATAACAGTAGCCTCAGATGCACGCAGGTCTTTTACAAAGCTGTCAGTCTGCGTCGCAATTAAAAGCCCCGCAAACAGCAGCAAACGGCAACTGCGCGTCCCAAGCCCGTTCCTACAGAAGAAGCGTTCACAGACAGCGCTGAAGTAAAGGTTCAAGCAGCCCGTGTGGACACAGAATCACGCCAAACTGAATGCAAATTTATTGTGGTTTAATCTGACAGGTTAGATCAGATTAGATCTTTGGGGTGGATTGCTTTTTTGCTTTTGTTTTTTCCTTGCAAAGGCTGCTTCTTAATCTTTTTCTGTGTATGCCGATTTAAAAAGAGTAGTCCGGGGATTGGAAAAACATCTAGAACACACGAGATGAGCGTGCATTCGGAAACAAATAAAAAACATCCGCTAATATACAGATTTGTAACTGGAGTTTGGCATCATGTTCTGCCAGTGTACGGGAGACACACTTGCGAGAGGATGTCAAACTTACCGACTGGAGGAAAAGCAACGTCCGAACATAATCCCTCTCGGTGTTCAGTATTTCATTTAAAACACACAGCCTCAGCCGCTGCTGTCGGTCCGAGTCCTTGGCTGCGGGGATACAGTTCTCCTGATGCCCGTCGTCCTCTTCCATGACGGTAACTCAACCCTCAGAAAGGTCGCTCTCTACAGAAATACTCTCCTTTTTTTCTCCCCCTAAGTATCCGCACTTTGTCGGGTCGTTGCTTCAGTCCATTTTTGCATTAGGAAGTTTTTCCCGAAAACCTCGCAGAGCACTGTTGCGAAACACTGGAAGAAAAGTTCACCAAAAGTACCAAACAACAAGCAGAGAGCCAGACGGAGTGAGCGCAGTCACAGCAGCAGCAGCAGCTGAGAGCGAGCGAGGCAGCAAAGCGGAGAGAGGGGAGGAGGGGGAGGGACCCGCTGCCTGCCAGACACATAGAGAGAGCCCAGTACTGCTCTGGACACCGAGAGCTACAGACACAGTAGCTTTAAATGCGTACACGCTACAGTCTGATACTATTAAGTAAACTCCCCGAGTATCCCATTTCCCATGGTACTAAAGGGGCCCCAAAGGCAACAAAATATAAATAACCTAAACGCAGCTCGCCTAAAACAACAAATACTGAACTTTAAGCTGCCTTTGTAGAAGACGGTTAACAGGTACAAGTCATACAGGTATTCCTAATTTTGCTGGCGTTTCTCCTTCTTAGTCAAATACGATACTAGTGAGCTAAACACATACAACTTGTGAGAAACCATGCGAAATATGAGAGTAATCCTAAAACCTTAATTAAAGGTCTTGACTTTCATTGATGTCAAATATTTACCATAACAATGCTCATTCAGGCCCCCTGCCTGTCACAGGAGCTATCCCCACGCGGGGTCTCAGTGAGCGTTAATAAGAGAAACGCGCCCTCAAGTGGTTGCAGGCCAAAATACAACTTTCAAGTCCGGGATGGGCAGGAGGACTTCAGGAACGGTCTACAAGCTCTGATACAAGAAAATAAACTTTTTAATATCATCATTGATTTCCCCAGCAATTCCTAACGTTTGCCTTTTTAAAAAAAAACCAAAAAAACCCCCCACGTGGTCACAAAAGCTGTGTATTTTGATGCAATAGAAATTCAAATGGTAATCCTCCATTCACCTTGCTGCCAATTAAAGGTTCAAACCTGTGCCCAGAAGCCTAGGCTAAGCTGTTTTTCATAATCTGGATTTATCAATATTGTTAACCAAATCATTTATTTATTTATTTTTTTCAGTTGCAGAACATAAATATTTTAAAATAGCTTCAGGGCATACAGGCTTATTGGCTGTCACTATCTCAGCCTTGGGTTACAGATAATATCCCTCAAGTATCTTTGCAGTCAGACCCAGTCCATGCCAGAGGGCAGGTTCACTCTGCAGGTGGTGCAAATATTCACAGTTAATATTCTAATTCATCTGACAGGTTCTAAACACATCTGCTTTCAGAAAGAAACTCACTGAACAGAATATAAAAAAATATTAAGAGGAAAAAGATTTCAACCTGTGAAGAAAAAGTCAAATATTATGAATGGAAGGAAATTAAAATGTCAATAATAGTTTTAATTGATGCATGTTACATTCAATACCCATTGCGTTCCTCCCACACACAAAAAAAACGCATACATACATATCTTTTTCTGCCATCTCAGATGAGGAATGCAACAACCTGTAAATGCCTTGATCTATCACATATTTACATATTATCCTCTGCTTCTGTACATGGCAAATCCTTAAATATGCTCAAACCTCAGAGGACTTACAGGATACAACGTGTGACTCATTGTATGTAGTTTGTCTTTCATTGTATGTACTTTCCTTCCGAAAAAGGCATGTGCATACAGCACTGTCATAAAAAGTGAGTCACAATTAGACACGACAGGTTTAAAAACTCCACAACGTGTCCTCTTCATTCATATTTCACAAGATAAAACTCTTCCTTCAGCAGGGTTTTTCTTCCAAAAATGCACAAAAGTACAAAAGAGGACATGTAAGGTAACCAAAGAGAATAGAAAATAAACATAAAATGAACATAAAAATGTGCTCAGTGCATTAAGACTTTCCAATATAACAAAAGAAACTAGAGGTGTTTGCCCTGCTCCATCTCTGTGATAAATAAATTCACATTGTTACAGGCAGACAGTGAGAGGGCTTGAATTAAAACCAAAAGTACAGTGAGAAAAATAAGAGTGAAATTGTATTTTTTTTTTTAAAAAAAAGAAAATTATCATAACATTTGTGAAGGCAAAAGTGCACATTTCTGCAATCCAAACTGAAGATAACTGACATGTTAAATATTATCTCTTCCTGGGTTTACATTTCCAAAGAAAAGAAAAGGAGAAAAAGAAAGAAAATACAGCTTTGATCAGCCAAAATAAAGTCACATAATCCTGTTAGCTACATCAAGTATTTTGGCCTCTGAATCTATCACATAGATTTTGTTTGGAGGAGCGAGACACTTAAAAACTGTGCTCTGGTTCTGCTTCGTAATGAGATACTTGCAACCTTAAAAATGTGGCGATTTCAAATTAGGCCTGAAAACATCAAGCGCAAACTCCAGGAGCTCTGTAGCCCCTCTCACTATTAGTAAACTCTTGTGTTTCCAAGCATTAAGAGTAAACTAAAATCTAATGTCGCGATCGACGTATGTCGTGGCATTTTCAAAATTGTATATCTTAAAGTGACAGGATTCAACCTTAAATGCAACGTGTTGGGCTTTTAGGGGTCTCGGACTCCTTGTAGTGTCAAGTGACTGGCTGGACAAGCAAACGTTGCTGTGTACACACACACACTCTTACTCATACATGCACACACAAAATGTAGTGGCAGCTGCGCAATGGGATGGCCTGGCACAGAGCGCAAGTGTCAAAAATGACGTCTACATACAGTAAAAGCCAGAAGAAAACGATACAAAACTATAAACGTCTCATGTGCTTAGTCAGCTGCTGCGGAGGCCAAGTGTGCGTTCACACTAGGAAGACTAAAGCAGGGTGTGTGTCTGCATGTGTGTGTATGTGTGTGAACGTCGAGGAAGTCTGTCGTCAGATCCAATGACGGGTCAACTTTTAAGTTACCTGCATTGAAGCTATATATACATATATATGTGTTTACGACATTTTAAGGTGGATACAAGATGTTTATCTCCTTGGCAAAAAAAAATGATAATAATAATAATCCAACCATAAATCTGTTAGAAACAAAAACAGATGAGCAGATCTGGATTTTGGACACAACTCTGTATTACCAAACCTCTTGAAGTTCATTCATATTACAAGGTTCGACGGACAAACTTTTTACAAGTTCAGAAAGGCCAACAGTGTAACTACTGTATTGCGGTTAAAGACAAGCAGAAATTGTTTTGCCACAAAGCGTGAACCTAAAAACGAGGAGCAAAGTTCACTGTTGAACTTCAGCCGTTCAGATCTTCAGTGAGTAGCCGCAACACAGAAATGTCGTTTGTTTTTTCCCACCTTGGCATGGTTTTTGACACTTTGATCTAAGAGTCAAAGGCAAACAGTGCTGATATATGTATTCATATAAATAACAAAATTATACAGTATAAATATAAAGATTCTGTGTGTGCATGTGTGGTGTGTGTCTGTGTGTGTACAAGCACAGTTGTAGGTGGTTTATGAGTACAGAATAACGGGGGTGTGTGCGTGCATGTGTGTATTGTTGTGTGCGCTTGTGTGCCAGTGTTAGGACAGGAGACGGGGGAGAGGGGGGGAGGGTTAGAGGTGAGGCTTTCCCTCCCCCACCTCATGGAAGAGCGAGGTGTAAAACTCGGGCTCCAGTTGTTTGTTGCGGTAACGCTGCACAATTTCGGTTATTTTCTGCTTCCGCCTCACGTGAGGAGGGTTGTACAAGTCGCTCTCCAGACGCTTCCGTCGGCATACGTTGATGACCGTTTGGCGCACGAGGAACCCTGAGAGGCAGACACACAAACAGAAGCTCATCAGTACTCACGCGTGACACAGCCAATGTGAGTTACGTGGATTAAGAGTATTATGTGTGAAAGTGTAGAGCCACAGATGAAACCAAAACACTTAACTGTGCCATCTGCTGGCCAAGAGTTGCAGCACATTCAACAGAGTAAGACTTTTTTTTTTATTTCCCCCCAAAGTTAAACTTGTTCATCAACACAGGAAAGTTAAATAAATGCCTTAAATGGGTTCTTTCAAAGCCTGGTGATGCAACTTGATGCACAGATGAGCAATACTTTTACATTAGAAACCAGAACTTCAGAGGGAAACACCACACACTTTCTAAATGGGAGTTTATTTCCTGTGCATTTCCAAGTAAAAACATCCATTGTGCAATACTCATGCATGCGCATTAATAGTGAGAAAATGATTCCTTGTGATGCATGAAAAAAGCTGAAGTGTGGTAAGGTAAGGATGGACAAGTTAAGTAAGTGGAAGATAAATGAGCAATTACCAAGAGCTCTGCGGCTGACCACCATGCCATCCACCAGAGGAATCACCATGCCAAATTTACCCACAGCACCATGCAAGCGGATCCTGAAGAGTCCCGTCTTCAGAGGGTGGATGAAGATCAAAGGAACGTCTTTTTCTAGTAACCCCGACCTGCAACATTACGAATAAAGTGAAAAGGGAGGCAAAGATAGGATAAGAAGAAAGCTACATTTCAAATGCATGTACTCTGTCTATTTAAATAACTGTGTAATTCTGCTGACGGTGAACAAAGGAGCAATGTTTACAAAAATGCTTTTAATTCATTTTTCTTTCAAGTCACTTGACAACTGCTGTCACTGCTCTGCCACAGTTCCTCTTTTCAGCCCGCTGCATAGCACTTCCTGTTTTGCACATTGGGTTTTGCAGCATTGTTTTTTTTTTTCGTTCTTCCTTTTTGCACCTGACCAAAACCAATTCAGAAACCACATGTTTTTTTTATACTGGCAGGCAAGTGCATTAAGCATAAACTTGTGAATACCTGCAGGAAGTGCTGTTGCTCATGCTAGCTTCCAAGCCCGTGCTGGTTTCCGCTAAAAGGTCGGTCAAAGGGAAGTTCTCTAAAAAAACAAACAAAAAACAGAGAAATTAAGACTTTCATGCACATTGATAATTTGGCAAACACCTTCTTACAGACAACATCTAACAGTGCAGAGATTAAGTATTTTATACTAAAATATTTTGTGAGGATAAACCTGCTGGCTGACTATAATCTATGAAGGGGGCTAGTCTTAAATTACAGTATGAGAGGAGGGGTGGTGGGCCGAATAGAGACTTTATACCTACCAATATCATCAAAGCGCTCCACCCAGACCACAAACGCCTTTGTTTCAGGCCCCAGTTGGGGGAAGGATTTTCCAGTCGATGACCTCTTTGCCTTCACTAAAGGACTCAGCTAGATAAAACAGGTAAATTCATTTTGATCAAGCATTACATCAAACATTAGAGGCCACATATACTCACAGAAGCTGAAATCTACCTTTTTAGCGGACTCCATGCTTTCAGAATGGTTGGGGAACAGTTCCAGTGTGAGATTGGGTTGTTTGAGCACACCGGGCATGAGTTCTGAGTTGGTGTCTGCCTCCACCGTGGAGTCACTGTGCACTGAAGACTCCTCTGCCAAATGAGAGCAAATTGCAACTCCAATTCAGCACAGAGGCTTTCAGTATCTTTGAATTCATATTGAAGATCGTGAATACTGACCTGAGTGTTCTGTTAGAGAAGGAACCACAAAGGCGATTTCTGTCAGAGCATCAGCATAGTACAAAACTTTCTTCTCTCCGTTGAACACCGAACCACCAGTGTCCTCCGGTGTACCCGCTTCCTCTGGAAAAACAAACAAAGATTCATTGAGTTACTAATTACATATAAACAGATAAATAACAATTGCGATGACCATCTTAGTGTCTTACCTGCTTGTACATCATTGCTATCAGAGCAGTAATTCACAGACCAGCTGGTGTCCAAGTGTCCTGTCCAGCCTGGGTGGCGTCCCACATCCACAGGCCAGCCCAAGGATAACAGGAACTCCAAGAAGTGGGGCTGGACGCTGGCCGAAGACTCTACATTCCTTAGGATCTGATCACCAACAACAAGAACAAGATAATGAAAGAGTTTCTTCTTCCTGTTCCTCTTTATGTGTGTAAATAAATAAGTAACTGGAAGAAGTAACTAAGTTAACATCAGTACATTGTAAAGGTAAACAATAATCAATCAATCTGTATTCCCTTACCTCATGACTGCTTTTCTGTCCAGGTTTCACATAGAAAATAAAGACCGTGTCAAAAGGTCGGCAGGGAAGCAGGTCCAGGTAGCTGATGTCATCAAAAAATCCTGGCAAGGATGACTCCAGGGCAATCAGGTGAGGAGGTAGACGACTGTTGTTGGGTTCCTATGAAGGGTTATGTAAACATTATTCTAACAAATACATTTTATTTCACAGATTTAAGTATTTTTTGTCAGGATCAGATAGGCAACATTTTTAATATGACCTTTTTTCAAATTAAAGAGCTTTTAGAAGTTCATCTTTCTTTCATGTACAGCAGTTTAGCACATTCTTGCAAACATGTCTTCATATTAGCTCAGCAACTCAAGATCTATACTATCCATTAATGCGATAAAATACACTCAAACTTGTGCCGTATTTAAAGTGATGCATAAATGTTACAAGATGAGAAATATTAAGATCTCCATCACAACTTTTACGGAATAGTAGAAAGAACAAAAAGAACCAACCCATCATTTATCTGAAAAAGGCTTTAAATAGAAAGACAATGGAAACCTACCAATTAGCATGTATATTTAATACCGATCAATCAAAGAGTTTGTAATCTGACATTAAAAAGTAACTGACCTTAAGTGCCTCCAGAGACAAGAAGCCAAAGTGGGAGAGGAAGAGACGTGCTGTCTGGAACTCCTGTGAGGGTGGAGGGGGTTTGCAGTCTGTCTGTGGGTCAGGAAAAGGAGTGGACTTCCAGATTTCCTCACTGTGTCGCTCCAAGGCGTTCTCATACTCTATCTGCTTGGTCATCAGATTACGAAGCTTGTCGTGCTGAACTTCCAGCTGAAAAGATGGGGGCGGGACATCTTTAAAACAGGGCCTCGTGAACAGTCGTCGACTGCATGAGCTCAACGTGAATTGAAGCAGAACCCTCACAGTCCAAACAGATACTGACCCCCAAAGGTGAGAGGAAACGTTATGACAGTGTCATCTGTACTTTATAACCATGGGAAACATTTAATAATGGATCACCCATACCATCAAATGCAATCCAGTACACAGCCCTTTAGTTTATTAAAGGCCTGTTGTACTGGTTTGCATTCTCCAGCCCTTATAAAAGTTTGTTGAGACAGTGTTAGAGAAGCACCAGTAGTTTCACAGAGAAACGGCAAAGGATTGAGAAACCACACAAAATGATCACCACTAAACCAGATGATTTGACCTATTTAACACAACACCCAATGAGCCCTCCTGTTTCCAACAACTCACACGAGGGCAAATTCTGTTCAGTGAATCTGAAGCTCTCGAATCTTCCTCCCAGCCCATACAAGACACCTAAGTTTGTGCAATAACAAACAATACTCTTTAAGATATAACAAATCATGGTTTACCCGATACCTGTAAGAGAATAACTTAATTTTTGTGTTATCAGACATAATGTGGATAGAAGCTTAATTATAGGGTTCGACGGGAAGCTGATCTCTCACCTCCTTACTAACAATGTCATCCAGGTCAGGGATACTGACATCAGCTTTGACAAGCGGGATCTTATCCACCTCCTCAGGGAAGGGCCTCTGTTTCACATTGTACTTAATCCCCACATCATTGTTGGGTGTTGGACGGCCTTCAGGAACAAACACCTGCTGCGGGAGGGGAGAAGAAAACAGATATATAACAGAGATGTGTTATCAGATGTGGTGCTACAAGTTTGACAAAATGGTGCAACTTTAAAATATGTTTTAGCAAAGTTAGCTTAAAATGTGTTAACTTTAATTAGTATTAATCTAGAGTGCGATCTCACCCTCTGATTAGCCCTGGCCCCTCTCGGTTGATGGAAGAGCTGCATGGTCCAGGCATGTCGACCAGCCGTTCCCCGGATCAAAACTGTCACAGAAGGACTAGGGTCTGTGAGGACAAAAACAGACCCATATTAAAAGCATACCAGACACTTTGTTTTCTCCCAGCATTCAAATTTATTAACTAAAAATATCAAAAGTGAGACAATAAGCTACTGACTTTGCTCATTGCCAAGAGGTTGCTCCAGCATTGCAAGGATGACAGAGTTTTCCAGGACAAAGTAACGGAAGTTACTGGCTCCTGTGGCACTGAGTCTGGCATAGCGAATCAAAGTATCTTCATTCAGCAAGCTGCAAGTAGACGCAGGCCCACTGGGAGACGGGAAGGCCCCCAACACCTGCATGATACTAGGGAGCACCAGGGAAACACAAATATAAGAAAGAACATAAATACAAGCAAACTGGGTCAATGAATGCAACATATTTCACTATCCAAAAGTCATGTGTATGAAGGTTCAGCAAAAAAAGTGGGCCAGCTACGATGCTGAGGAAGCAGAAAAATAAACAACAGAAGCAACAACACTTTAGCACAGTCATAAAAGATTTTGAAGAAAAACCCTACTTGGTTTATAAGAATCAGTCACAATCCACTTCAGTGTTATCACCAAGACTAATGATGGAAAAGTCATCAGCATCACTATGGGGGTGAATTTCTCTGGCTGACTGGCCAAGTCGCAACCCACGGCTATGCTGAGTGGGGAGTTTCCCCTCACAGCCGAGAGGTTTGCTGGATGAATATCTGGGGCAAAATAGTGCGATTTTATTTACACTTTGTTATAAACTGTTCAGTAAACTCCATTTTTGGACCTAGTTCTGATAGACCTTTATAAACAGGAAGAGTTTAGTCATTGCGCAGCTGTTTTTGTGTGCAGCTGAGATTCTCAGTCTGTGGCTGTGGCTGACTTTGTGCCTGTGCTTTGTCACAGGTAGCTAAATTTAAGTTATATACAAATTTATTGTGTGATTGACTGCCACTGGAGGTGATATCAATCTGTCTAGCTTATCTAGCAAACAAAGGACAATTTACAGTAGACATACTTTTACTAGCTTATCAAAAAGCCAAGGTGCAATACAAGTGTTTAAGTTTAAAGATAAGGAGATCCCACAGTAGGAAATCTGGTGTTTGCTGCAGACTGCTGGTCACATCACAAGACTTATACAGGTGATGAAATGGTAACGTAACCATTTTACAATGAAAAATGTTTGAACGGCCAATGGAGCTTAAGCCTTTTTTCCATTAGTACCTAGTCTGATCTTGACCGGACTCCCATTCTATTACAATCCACTACCACCTAATGTGCCTGGTTGTGGTTATAGCAATGCAGCCGAGCGTCCCGTGGCGTAATTAGTGCGTGACATGAATGCTACAACAAAGCTGGGCGTTGAGGCAACGATATACCTGGTGCTCGGTCTGTGGCTTTTTTTGTCAGACTTGGGGACCACAGCGTTGTGTTTTTGTAGCCGTTCCCCTCGTTGCTTGGTTTGGATTTTCCTGAATGAGACGCTCTCATGACTCATCATGATGCCACTGACTGGTGGCATGCAGTCTGTTGATGTCACATTTTTGGATACGATTGCTTGGAAGCCCGGCAGAGTAGGTGCTAAATAAAGTACCTGGCACCAGGTACTATGACCAAATGGAAAACCCTGATAAGCATGGCAAGCTGACCGGAGTAGGTACTAATGAAAAAAAGGGGGCTTTAGTCTCACCAGGACAAAGTTGCCTCAGCAGCATCCTTCACTCTCATGGAAGCCGGGTTGTGCTCCTTCTCCCCTTTATGTCGAACTTCTTGCTCCTGACGGGACTTACTGCCTGAGATTCCCAACTCCACAATTTCCAAAACCTCAACCAAACAGTCCTGGAGCAAAAGAAAATACAAAACAATATATAGATTTTCTCTTACCTACCGACATACATGAAAGAGAGAGGGAAAAAGGTCTTTAGACTTACTTTCTCATCCAACATGTCAGGGTGTTCTGTGAGCCACACACACAGAAACTGGAAGGCAGCTACAATCATGGAGTGGAGGTCTCTGGATTGAAGAGGAGCTGGACGGCTACACTGGAACACAATGTAACCACATATCGAGCTGACAGCGCGTTTACGGTCTGCAGAGTCGACCCCCACCTTCACCTGATTAAGACATACACAAAGACACAGGAAAAAAATCTTCTATATTAGATACATTTTAAAAGTGGTTTGTTTTATGCAACTGTGAAAAAATTTGGTTTAAAAATGTTGCCCTTTTTTTCCAAAATGACAACATATTTGATTATGAGTAGAAAAGTATGTAAAGGAACAATGAAGTCAAGTCGCTTTATTGTAATTTCAATCATGTGCAGTGGTACATTACACAGTGAAGTGAGACAACGTTCCTCCAAGACCCTGGTGCTACATATAACAGGTGATCAACACATGACTAAATAAAGTGCAAGTGTGCAAAAATGGCAAAAGTTGCAAAAAACAAAAAGACAAAACAAAGCAAAAACAGTGCAACACCAGACAGAACAGAATGATACAAGCACAAGGCAGTGCAGACACAACAGTGCAACAAAAAAAGTGCAACAATGAAAGTGGGTTGTGCCAAAAGACAAGAATATTGTCTTTTCTATACTCGGAATTCTGTATTAAGTAGAATATTGACATATTAATTGTTCCTGCATTTTGGCAGTGTGATTGCAAACACAAACTTCACAGTCATTACAAGTTAGAGAAACTCTCTTTACAGTAATCTGTGGTACAATGTGAGGGCAACTCCCTTATTCTGAGCTAGGAAATTAACTGACTGAAGGTGGCAAAAAACACCCAAATGTATCACAAGTCCTCTGTGAAGCTGCACTGTGTCATTTGGGAATGGGGCGTAATAACTATCGGTATAAGTTAGCACACCCTAAACGCAGCTGGTTTCGCTTGACCCCATAATAGGCCCAGACATTTTATTAAGGGTGTTCCTGGAATAGAGCTCTTTCAAAAACTCTTCTTTTTTTTTTTTAAATTGATTTTTTAAAGTTTTTTTTTTTTTTTTCTTTTCTAAAGACTACAGTAACTAAAGCTGTTGAGGCCTGAGTAACATTGGTGTACTGGAACACGACAGTTATCTTAGCTAGTCCAGCTAGTAATGACTGCACATTCTTACACTGAGCTTCTATGGTGTTCAAGTTACCTTGGCCAGTCCAGCCAGCAGTTCCAGGGCAGCGAGTGAAATGCTCATGTCATGTCTCCACTGGGAGTTGAGCCTCTGAGTGACCAGGTGGATGCTGCGCACCAGCAGGCCTGCCGCAGTATCTGGAAGAGCTAGATCATATAACACCCCAAAATACCAAACACTGCAAAGAATAGAGCAATGCAGGATTAAAGCACCAAAGCTAGAAAGTCACACAGAAAGACATTTCTGAATGCTCAGGTGTTAGCAGATATTGCTTTATATTAACATACAACATGCATTAGAGGTGAAAGAATACAGCAAAGCACACACAATCCTGAGCAAAATACAGGCAGAGTAAAAAAGAGACAGCAGTAAACAAGCTGCTGAGGAACAGAACTGAGTGATGTTAGCATTTTTACATCAAAATAGCATTTTCAAATTTTATTTTAACAAATAATTCCGAGATTTTTTTTAAAAACAGAGGAACACTGAAATTTTTAAGAATTACTTAACATTTATCACCCAATTACATTAAATATATGTAAGTGGAAGGAAAATTCCAGTTCATCTGACAAAAGACTTTCCTAGTTTGAGCTACTTTTTACAGGGGCTAAAAACTTTGAAAACAAAGAGTCCTAAGACTGATTTTCAACAACAATGTAAAGTCCACTATCTGGACACCTTTGTCCCAGAAAAGAAATTTTACAAGTGGAAGCAACGCAACCTTGTGTGAGGTATGTGACACAACAACAATCTTCTTTATTTCCGTTTTTTACTACAACCTCTGTTACAAAGAACTCTGCACTGTCAAGTGTTTTTTTTAAGAGATAATGTTAAGAAATTAAATGAACGGACCAGAACAGAAACTGACTAGAAAACCCAAATAACACTGAAATGGCTGCAGCATTTATACCAACAGATGACCCACTCTAAAGCATTGCTTTTCCTGTACTAAGCCTCACAACACAATGCTATAGTCCTACAGATGTGTCTCACAGGAACCAAGCAATCCCTTCCCCCAGTTTCCTGCTGGAAAACGACTGCCTATGTGAAGCACTGTTCACTGAAAACAGACATAAATTTGTGCAAAAAAGAAAACGATCAAATGAAAACAAAACATCACTCAGCCCTGCACAGTAAATACTAAATTTGAAATCCATTTGATTAGGCAACATTGTTGCAACCAATCATTAAGAGAAAAAAAAAATGCAAATCAAAGCAGAAACTCCACCCACCCCAATCCCAAAATCTTCTTAAACAACATCACAGCAAACACTTTACATCACCTACAAAGATATTTTACCCAACGCTTCTTAACTCTGCATACCACTTTAACCACGTTAGCTATAAAAAAAACCCACAAACGAGTCAAGAGGAGTTGGAAGCTAATGAGAAATCAGCCAGGGATCATTAGAAATAATCTTTCAGCAAACCTGCTATCTGACCAAATAAAGTATTATTGTGTTAATTCATTAAGCACAAAAATATTAGTGTATGTTCAGGAGCGGCATGTCCTACCATAGTCACGGAGAAGCGCCTGTGCAGGGCGTTCAGAGTCTGGGCTGGTGGCCTCCGTGCTGCCTCCACTGTTGAAGCTGATGCCACTGTTGGTACGGCTGTGACCCTGACTCCTCAGGGTTGAGTGGCTGCCATCTATGCTCCCCTGCCACCGAAAAACACAGAAATCTTAATGCCCAGTCCAGCTTGTAGCACCGTAAATATTAACTAATTAGCAGAAAACAAGCTTACTGTTTCAGTCTGGGCGCCTATGGACTCTAATAAAGCTGAGTCTTGAACAATATTTAGCATTGCACCTGAAAAAAGGGATAAAAATAATAATTAAACAAAAAAAAACAACAACAATTTTACACAATCATAAAGTACAAACAATATACAGAGTTAAAATAACTGCAATCAAATATATGAAGCTATCAGCAAATACCCAGTATGAGCTGTGTGTTAGTGGGGTCAGTCTCTGTCTGCAGAGCTCCTATGAGGACATTGACAAGACGCAGCCTCAGTGAAAGGAAAGACACAGGCTGGTCATGAGGCCAGCCATCTTCCTCGTTGAATTTTCCCTCCAACAGAACCTAAAGAACACAGAGTCAGTGTGGTTAGCAACCTTGACTAACTTTAAACTCTGCAACAAGAAAAGGTTTCAGGGCTTGTTTTATGATTACGTAATCATCAACAGGTTTTAAAGAGTTTAATATTTGAAGAAAGAGCCACCAATGTGTGTACAATACACAGCAGTAAGCAAGACTGTTACTATCAGCTTAAAGATAAACATCGCCAAAGTCATTACCTCTGATTTGATGTTGCCAAAGTGATGTGGCAGTGGGAGCATAGCAAGCAGGATGTTGATGGAGGCTCTCCTCAGATCAGTAGGATTTACATACATCTTAAATTTGGACAGTTCCCTAACAAAAATAATGGAGACATGCTTTAAGTAATATAATTGATTTCTAACATAACACATTTACATGACTGAGTAAAAACAAATAATGGTCTCAAATGAAAGTAAACTACCAGTCTAACCTGTCTGGCACAATGGTCTCCAGCGCAGCTATGAAGTAGGGCACCACCACATTGATGCCCTTTAGGTCAGTACAGAAGAGAGAGGAAGAGTTGAGAATGATAGAAGCCAAAACTGGTCTACAGATGAAATCAGAAATCTGCAGACCCTGAATCAGGACCATGTAGAACCTGCAGAAAAGGAAATAAGAAAACCATATCATTTTCTTTCCTACTGTTAAGAAGATGGCAACAAAACCAGTTTAATTTGGCAAAAAAAAAAAAAAGTATATACCTCGACAGGTAAACTGGTAGAATCTCCTCTCCAGTTTTTTTGCTACAGAAGATGCGACACAGAGTCCCACAGGCCTCAGCCCGTCCTGCTTCATAGCTCTCTGGGAACTCATTGGCATCAAACATTGGGTTATTCACCATGGAGTCAGTGGACATTTGGGAACCCTTCCTCCTCAGCTCCAAGGACACTTGAGTGGCTATCGCTGTACAAAGTGTGAAAAAAAAGAATGAAAGAACCCTGAATTCCATTGCAGTCCTCAGTTTTCATGCATGTATGACAAAACAGGCAAAAGCAGACAAAAATATACTATATGCACACTAGAACGAAAAGTTAACAGTAAAAATTCAAAAACATAAAAGCAACAAAAAGCAGATATTAACTCACTATCACAACAAGAGAAAGGAAGGGCTTTATTAACTGCAAACACACAGTCACGTCCTTTAATAAAAGCATTCAATAAAGGGAACTCTGACACAAAGAGTTTGCCATAGAAGTTCCGCCTAGCACCGGCACAAAGCGTGAATAAGTTGTAGTGTGCTCGTACTAAAAATGTGTCAGGCGTTCACTGCTGCAGGAACATAAAGCAAAATCCCTGTGTCAGCATCCCTCAATGCTGCAATCATATGACTGTCACATTCACTTCATGCATTGAGGCACTAAACCAATAAAAAAAAAAATATATAATTCAAAACTGAAGTGAACTGACAACATCAAAAAGAAAATACAAGAAACAATGCTAAACTCGAGGGGAGTCTGAAACACAATAGTACGGATTAGCGTGACTCAAAGGAAAAAGAAAATGGTAACTTAAATGGGGTGGTACTGTCACAAACTGGCAACGTTAATGTCGAGACAAGTGGTCAGTTTGGTGAAACCCATTCCATCAACCTCTGGAGAAACGCTGAAAGAATGCTGGTGAACTTTTATATATGGCGAGGAGTTGGAACAGAAAACGATGGTGATGATGACGATGACCATGAGGAACTCAACTCAAAAGCAAGAAGATTTTGTCAAGAAACGCAAATCAAGTGAGGGGGAAAAAAAGCTGCCATTCCTACTTACAAGATTTATAAGAAAGGAGAATTTGGATAAAAGAGGCTGCAAGATAACAGAAATAGTGGAGAGAGAAAAAAAATCAAAGCAGATCCAATATTTTGGGATCAATTCATATCAGGCATGAATTGTGTGGTTTTTCTTTTTTGCTCATGACTTCTGACCATTACAAATTTCTTACATTAATCAGACATGATAGACACGTGCAGGACACTACATCAAAAAGAGAAATGTGAGAAGAGCCAAAGAGGGCCAATTGCAAACGCTAAAAAGTGTATGTGCTGTCATTAACTCTTAGCTCCGCTGCCAGTAATGATTGTACCAATTAAATGACCGTATGAATTCCTTAGGATAGGGTTAAAGCCTATATGTAGTTTGAGCCAGGTCTAAATTGTTGGTCGATGCAAATGGATTAGAGTCAGATGGAAATCTCATACGAGGCCACTTGTAACCAAGCCCTCCACACACAGAAAGGCCCAACAGAGTTTCAGAGAAAATGGTGAAAAAACAAAAAAGATATCCCAACAACAGAGTACAAATTTTTCAAAAAATTAAATTAAATAAATAAATAAAATAAAGACCAAAAAACACATAACTCCATATGAACACAAACTTATGAACACCGACTTGCCCATGCATAATTTTAAACAGCATGAGACGTCGCGTCGCTTCTTACCCGTCATGCTGGGGTCTCGGCTGAGGCCGCTGTGGAGCTTACAGTGGACGAGAGCAGCGTCGAAAAGCCACTGGCCAAAGAGGTTGAGGATGCTGTTGACCTTCGGTCGAGCTGGGGCTGGCAGGGGCCGAGACTCCCAACTGCTCTGGTTGGGGCTGGAAAGAAGGGTCGGGGAGGACGAAGTCTGCTGCTGCTGCTGCTGCTGCTGCTGCTGCTGCGACGTTTTGTTTGGCTGACCACCACTGCCCTACAGGGTGCGGTGGGAATAGAAGATATCTCAATAGGCTGAAAACAGCTTGACTAGTTCAACTAAAAGATCACAAGATTTGGACAAGTGTACTGAAATACTGCCTACAAATTCTAGATAGTGCAGCTTCAGCATGGAAAGAATAATGTGCCAAGTTCAAGTATTTAACTCTTTTCTGTCTACAGACCAACAGAAAGCTAAGATCTAAACATCTAACAGTTACACTTATTGTTCTGCATCTCTGTAGCAGTTACAGAACTTACAGCTGAACTCTTGCTTGTAGTTTTGGTGACCACTGTGTGGCGCTGCTTGCGGCTATGAGGAGGCGTGGTGTTGGTGATTGAGGGCGGCGGCGACATGCTAATTCTGTTGACTGGAGTGGGCGGGGCACTGTCAGCCCTGGGACGTGATATGCCTGGTGACAGAAAAGTAAAATGAGTCGGGGTATAATAGTCCAATTTTCCTCAGATATCTCGGGGTGGGGCGGTGTCATCTGATTAGCCTGGCAGCGAAAAAGTAAAAAAAATAAATCAGCAACCATTGTTTTCCCCCCCAGGGAACAGACCATGTTTTGGGTAAATATAATCATTTTGAAGCAGTTTTCCATTTACAGTATTATTTAAGACAGTATGTGAGTTGATCATAGACAGCATTGATTCACAGACATGCAAGACAATGGTTAGATACAAATCACCAATCACAGATTTCCACTTTGATTTTCCATTTTCATGCCTGCAGGAGTCCCCCTGATGATCTTGCAGTTTAGTCTGAATATCTGACATATATCACTTGTGAGTCTGAGTATCATCACCAACAGTGAATGGACCAATCCACTAACATGCCCAGAGCAAAACATTATATCATGTATCAGCTGATGTCTGTACCATGAGAGAGCGGCACTGGACAAAAAGTGAACACCCTCTCCCGTACAGCTTTCTTTTCAACAGAGACACCTACAGTGTAAAGAGAAAAATACACACGGGTATGTTTCTATTGAAATCTTTAAACAGGTATTGCTGACTGACATCCTCCATCTTGAGATTACTCAGAGGTAGTAAGAGAACAACACTGGCAAAAAAATACATTTTAAATCTTTTTCTCTCTATAAATCACAAATAACACAAATTTTCATCTACGCTATAAAACCCATCAGAAGTGTTTGGCTTTACTGTTTGTTAAAGACAAGATTCTACAGATTACGATTACAGGATGAAATTGAATTTAGAGCGACTTAAACTTTTTGCCAAACAGATCACAATAAAAACCAGCTGCTTACACTTCTGTCAAAGTAACGCTTTCTTTTGCAGCAGTTTCTGAAATCATTTCTGGCAACAATAATATATGGGGATAAATTCCTAAAGCAGGTAGCTGCCAAAAAAGCAGGAACAACATATTTCTTAAACATAATCCATTAAATAATGGATTGCAAAAATGGTCTCCAAGCTGAAGTTGCTTTATCATTCATCCCTTAAGTATATCCTCATTTTGAATGTCTTAAATATCACTCAACTGAGCTTTTCGTCTTAACTTAGGATTCCTCTTACCCAAGAAGGCATCCACCAAGCAGCTGACACCCCTCATGGCCCTGAAGAAGATCTGGGGTAGTTGTTTCAAACATGGATGCAATACCACTTCATGGGGTATGCCGCTCGAATTGAGAAACTGTTCCTGAAACTTTGGAGTGGTGCTTACTACTGCGGGGTTGCTCAGGTCCACTGGGTTGCTGGAAACAAAAAGGAAAGCAAACGTAATAATGGATTAAGCCAAATGTTTAAAAGTGTTGCTAAATCTTTCTTGAATAAATGTGACATAAGGTTGGGTAGACGAAGGAAGTAAAAGGAAATAAAGGAGGGAATGACAAATGAAATAACATTAAAAAAAGCCAGACATGAAAGTTTGGATGCAGTTGAATAGACTTGAACTAGAGCAGATAGGCAACTTCAACTTCCCCTTAAATAAAACAAACAAACAAACACCATGTATGTCGTTTAGAAAGAGGAAAGAACATGTCTTTTTCAAGCAAAGGCATTTTTATACAGTTGAGGCAATAAGCACCTGAGCATGTGTAGAAAGCGGTACCACGCCTGGGCCACGCAATCATTGTCCATTTCTAAAGGAATCAAATTGGCATCCTCATCGGGAACTTTAAAAGGTGGGAAGGACGGTCCATGAGTAAACCGCAGGAGTCTGAAACGAAGAAATGAGACAGGAATACACAGTCTGCATTAACAGAGACCTCGAAAAACCAAACCACATTTCATCCCTTGAGATGTTCTACTGGGCTTTTAATGCAGCCACTTTCAGTTGCTGCTTGTTTGTGAATTTCTTTGCCTTCAGTAGCTGCAAAGCATGCTCTATTAGTCTGAGATGGAGAGACTGCCTTTTACATTGAAGAAGGCAATCTCTCCAAAAACTGTCACTGTCCAACAACCTGTGGACCTAACTACATATAGATATCATAATTCTAACAAAATCTTTTACCACTGAAAACACAAAAGGTTGAACTGAATCCAATCTAACCTGGAGGTCAAAGCACAGGCTACTCTGCTCCACTGCTCTACAACAGGAGGATGATGTCTCCAATTGGCCAGCATCTCCCTTGCTGTCTTCCAATATGGCGGCGTGGGAAAGCAGCGGGCACACGCCAGCAGCCACACCTCAAACAACACTGCCATCAGTTTCTCTGCCAGCTTCTCAGCTACCCCCACTGAAAAAGGGAAAAACAGGGGGGTATTATAACTAATCATCACAAATAATAACCAAGTAGACAACGAAGGAACAGTTTAGGAGAGCAAGGTTTGTTTACCTCCAACTGTGGGCGGTGCGAGCAAGGTGTCATTGATGCGAAGAAGGAAGAGCAGCAGCACCTCCCAGGTCTCTCTCACCATGGAAACGGACTCTCGTGCCAGCTTCTGGACTGCAGTCAGAACCTGCTGGCAAAGCCTGATGTGGTTCAGACTATGCTGCTCAGGCCTGGAGGGAGAAACAGCTTGTTTGAAATGAGGGAACATGAAAGCAATATAAGCAGTCCAAGATTTCAGTGAAAATGCATTCATCCTTAAATTCAAGCTAATGGGAAATAAAGTTTTTAGACATACCTTGGTACAAAGACGTTGTAGAGATGCTTTAGAATAGTCTGGACATACATGTTGGGCTCCTTCACCACAGGCTGAGGCATCGAGTCCCTAGGCGACACCAGGGCCATCATCCAGTCTGTGTACACGTCCACACACAGCTTGACAGTGTCCCCCTCTAAGGGGAGGGTCAGGCCATAACAGAGCACCTCCATAGTCCATTTCACCTGGGAACCAAACCATTGTTAGATATTTTATTATAAGTAATTATCTTATATTTGCAGAGAAGCTACATCACCCAATCCTAATGAAAGAGGAAGAATGGCAACAGTGTTTAAGTTTAGAAAAGCTCCTTGTATCCTACAAATACAATCAAAATATGCCCCCGCCCCCACCCAACATAAACCTGCATACTTAGCGACTAAAAAGAGCCTAGATTACAAGACAGCTTAGGTGCTCTCAGTTTCCAGTGATATTTTGCATAATTTCCCACAATGGTTTTGTGTAAGAATCCTGCAGAGGTCAGTATGGCTAAGTATTCCTATCCATGCTCTACCCTCAGCAAGAAGCAGCATTCAAAGCCACAGCAGCACTTCAGATGCATGGTGCACCTGAGTAATGCCGATGTATTTTTAACCCAACGCAGCTCCACTCGCATCACTTCCTGACACACGCTGTCACATCATTAATTGAAGCAGCTGCTTTACTGTGAGCTCTGCCATTAACTTGCTCACAGCGGTGTGTGTCAGCAGACGTTCCAGTGTTTATGGGGATCATGCAAAGAAAGAGATCAGAGCTGTGTCTGGTTTACATTTATAGCTAACTGTTTAAATTGGCCCGTGTCAAGTTGTGTCTAGAGCCTACACAAAAGCTTAAGGTGTCACGAATACTGTACATTACAGGATTAATTGTGTGTGCTTTGGTGGTTTGTCATATAAAAACTATTTGCAGAGTACTTTCTTCTCATTTCTTGCATAATGTGCACTTAATGTGTTCAAAAACATCAACCATTTAATAGAAGCAATAGATAGAAGAAACCATCTAAGTAACACTATCAGTCAGGCCTGCATATGCAAGAGTACCTACAAAACAGATAGTCCTGACACCCTTACTGAGCACTGTGCAGCAACACCAGCAACAGAATGATAGTGGAAGATGAAGAAAACAAAAAGAGGGAGTCCAGATTCTGATAATGATATAAAAATGTATTTAGAACCTTTATATTAAATATGGTGACCCAAACCCCATAATTACTTTATTAGCATGTACTACACTTTTCATCACCTATGAATGTAGTTGGTGCTACATATTTAAGTGGATAATCTTAGACCAGTTTTCCCCCACACTCTCCTAAAGAGCCACACATACAAAAATATATGGACCACAGTATGTTCTAATTTCTATTTTTCTACGTAAATAATCATCAGCAAAAAAAACAAAACAGCACACTGATACCACTAAAAGTACTCATGTGTTTACTTAGCTCTGGTAACTGGAGTTAAAATGTCACGGTGATAGAGATGTAGGATGGCAGACTACCAAAGCATTAAAATGACATGCTCGTAGTTGACCCTTTTCTTACCTCTTTGTCTGTTTTGAGGATGTTCTCTGTGGCAACTGGGCTTACAGCTGTGCCCAGAGGTTTGACCACAGCATTTGCCACCTCTGTGCCCACACTTGGGGGATAGGTGTGCAAAACACTTAGGTGGCCCTGGTCACTCTGCACCACCAACTGCAACGAGCGCCACTCGGAGTACATGCTGCTGATGTCTACTGCACTCTACTCACACCTCCTGCCTCCACCTGCAGACACACAAATCCAGAGGGCAGCTTAATACGGAAAGTTAGGCACACTACCAATCGGTTACTTGTCCAAACTATAATACCAGAGTGGATACAGTCGTGCTACTTGTGAACTGCTGTTACATTGCAAACAGAGAAATGGTCACACCTCTTTCACTGTTTAGGTCTCGACCACCACAGCAGTTTTTCAGCTTTAACTTGTTTGACTGGTTTGTCAAACAAGTTGACCAACCAATGAAAATGCGTAGTTCACACATTTTGGAATTTGTAATTAAATGTTTTGTTAGCTACAACAAAACACGTATTAGCGAAAGTAAAATGAGTGTGGACTAACTGCGGGTTAGTTCTTTAAAAAAAAAAAAAAAGGAGTACTTCTTGATATGTGCCGTGACAGGAAAAAAGATCCAAACAGCCTAGATATATCATGTTTTGGCTAATGTTACGTTCTCTCCGGTAAGAGAAAACAAAAAGTATTGCGGTCAGCATTGCAAAGGTTGGATGCGGGTTTTGTTTTGCACTGAAGCCTTAAACTAACAACAGGAACGAAACATTTGTGCCCTACACTTCGGCTGGGTAATAACAAGCCGAGGAATAACCAGGAAACGGTTCTGAAAACGAGCAGATTGCTAACGAAGGCTAGCATTGACACCAAAACATCTTCCTCATATTGTAGATGAAATTATATGAAATTAACGACTGGGTTGTCTCTATGAACAAGTCAAGAGACTAACGGTAATAAAAACCGCTTGCGATAACTTATCGATTATCCCAAACTACACTGCAGTAGATCCGATGTTGCTTGCTAGCTAGCTCAGCTAATGCTCACTACGCTAGCCTATTCGTTGACATTAGCTAGATTAGCTGGCTGTCATTTGTGCTAGCTAACTATCCAACTTTGCAAGGACGCTAATGTTTACTAAGCGGATAGCTCAGGTACTTTTTTCCATTTACCTTGACCAGCTGGAAATGATGTCATAACAGAGCTCTGAAACTCGCAGTTTGTGCTTTCTGTATATCCTGGTCTAAACTATAACAGCCTCCATCTTTGCAATGTCAAGGCTTGGTTATTGCAGCTTTACGGGCTAACGGGAAGCAAGATCCGTAGGTTGACGCCCTCTACTGTTTGGTACAGTCTATCGGACCTGATGCAGCCCTCAGTTCATTCAGTTAATAACACAATGTTTATGTTTTTGTTGTTGTTGTTGTTGTTGTTTTTCGGGCGGGGGTGGGGAGGTGGGGTAGATACTATTTGTGAATGTACTTATTTTGTTTCACTATGCTCCGATTAACTATAACTAAAACCTCTATTTGAGAGGTTTGCGTGATGCATTATTATTTCTAAGGAAGTAAAGGCATGGAGTAGGCGAGGCATGCTTTGGTTTTGCTAGTAAAATGTGAAATAGGTGCAGCAGTTTATTGACACAAATACAATGCAAACGTCAATGTAAATACAGCGTTGACAGCAAAAATGTAATTTGTACAATCCCAATTCGCTTGGTATGAGAGTCTTTGTTCTTCACTTCAGTCTGAACTCTTCTATGCCAGCTTTCTTGACCTTTTTTAAGTAGCACTCCGGGTTTGGTAAAGGAGATGGATGGAGGGCTGACATCCAAGAGGAGATACAGGAGGCGGACTGAGACACTGCATGTTTAAAAGCCCAAAGACAATCAATTAATACAACGATGAAACTCCTCCAATATAAGTGGTTGATAAGAAGTTACATAACCCCAGTCAAACTGAATCGCTGGTCGCCTGTCATCCCAGATAGCTGCAGTAAAAACTGGAAATCAATCACACAAACTCTATCAAAGATTGTTGGAGTAAATATACCTGTTGAAGCAAAAATGTGTGTGTTGGGTATATATCCAAAGAACTGTGATTTTAGCTCCAGACAGCTAAAATTAATTGACTTTGGACTCCTGCAAGCCAGGTGGTTAATACCTTTGTAATGGAAGAAAATTGATGTACCGTCAAGTCATATGTGGGTAAAGGAGATGGCTTCATATATTGTATTGGAACGACTTACTTATATTGTCAGAGGAAAGGGCGTAGATTTTGAAGAAATAGGGTTACCTTTAGCTGAGTTTCTGAGACATTATGAAGTGAATTAATTTAGAAAATGATACTTGGTGCTGAGTTTTTTTGTTTGTTTGTTTTTTGTTGCTTCTCTTCTTGCTTTGTTTGTTTTACCCATGCTGTGCATTGGTTTTATTTTATTTTATTATTATTATTTTTTTAAATCTATATTTGTTTATTTTGGGGACTATGATGTTTAATATAAATCTTATGTTAACTGTACTATTATTCTTTGCTTGTTCTGTAATATAAAACTCAATAAACATACTGTTTAAAAAAAAGTCCTCCAGAAGGCACAGAACCAGCTTTCAATGAACAGCTGAGCATCCAACATCTGCATGAAGGAGAGGAAGGCACTCACATTGCTTAGTAAAAACAACAGCGTTATCATCTTTCCGGGAAGCTAGGGCAGGTGCACGGTTTTACTAAACCAGAAAGACTATCATGAGAAAATTCTGTCACTGTGGTTACAGGAAGAGGGTGATAGATTGTCTGTAGCAGTTAGAACAAGACAATGTTATTGACCAGCCCTCATAACACAGGATATACCCAGGGGAAGCTACATCAAGTATGGTTCACCGAAGATATATAAACAATGTGTACCTTTAAGACCAATTGTTTGTATGATCAACTCGGTCACCTATAACATCTCAAAGTTTCTGGCTTTTGATCCTTTTGATTGACTTTTGATCCTCAGTCCATTGGTAGGCAGCTCTAAACACCACATCCAGAACATCATTATGGAGGCAGGTGAAACAATGGTCTCGTATGATGTAACATTTCTCTTCACCTGCGTTTGAGTCACTGAAGTGGAGGTAGCTCATGAGGGATAACAGGACCTCTCTCAGCACCTACCAAGCGTGTTTTACTCTTAGAACTGTGTCTTCATTCCACATATTTCACATACAAAGGTCAGTGCTATCCTACACCACCAAGTCATTGGTTCAGGTATGTGGATGACACCTGGGTGAAAATCAGATCTCAGGCCTTACCACAATTCAAGGATCATATTAACTTGGTGGAGCAACACATTAAGATATTTAAAAGCTACAGCTTTTATCTTTAATAAAACAGCTTACAGCTGTACTGTTAACCCACGCATAGGATCAGTATTAAGTTTTGACTCTCATCATCCACTGGAGTATCCACTGGGTGTCATCAGGACGCTACAACACAGAGCAAACACCATCCCCACAGACAGAGCAGCCAGGGAAACAGAAGAACATCACGTCAAGAAAGCCCTGAGTAAATGTGGTTATCCCAGCTGGATAAATGTTCTACTGATTTAGTAAGTAAAATTAAATTGAAGTGAAACTGAATGTAACCCCTAACCAAACCTAAAGTCTTAATTTGCACAGCCAACAACGTAAAATAAACAGAAATCAACCAAAACTCTTGGATGTATTTTCTTTCTAAGTCACTGTTGACGTGGCATCCATGCAAGTTAATGACTGTGATGGAGGCTTTTAACATTTTAAATGCATTTTTGTCACAGAACAAGGGCTTCCCGATTTGCCTCCATCACATTCATGTGCCATTCTATTTACCTGTCCAGGCACAAATATGTCACGGTTCTGGGACTTTCTGACCCAGCTTTTTGAGTTCTTGTGTTTTTATATTATGGTTTATGTTTTGAGTCCTTTGTTGTACTGTGTTTGCTATTTCCCTAGGTTTCAGTTATGGTTATCATAGGTTTATTTCTTAGGTTTTGTAATGTGGCTTCCCTATGTTCCATGTCGTGTCTACTGTGCCTTTCTGTACCATGTTTCAGGTTCCTATGTTCTGTCTCCCCAGTTGCTGTTAAGTTTACATGTCTAGAGTTCAGTCAGTGTGTTTCCTGTTTTACTTTGAAGGTCCATGTCTCATGTCAGTATTTCTAGTTTTGCTTCCCTTGTCTCGTCCAGCCTGATTACTCCCAGCTGTGCTCTCCTTCTGTGTCTCATTCCCTCGTTATCCCTCAGTATATTTAAGCCCTGTGTTTCTCTTTGTCAGTGTTGTAGTCTCCCTCATGGCTGTGTTGCCCTGTGTGTTAGTTATCCATGTCCCAGTTTAGTTTTGTTATATTTTTTTGTGCTGTTCTGCAATAAAGCAGCTTTTTGAGTTTAATTCCTGTGTGGTGAGTTTTGCATTTGGGTCCTTCTCCTGCCTGCACACAGCCGAAACATGACAAAATATAGTTTATCAATGTTTTTTGAGTTTTAGAATCTCCAATGATGTGATGAAAAAAGAAGTAACTGAAAACAACAACACAAGCTTGAAGGGCTGCTAATGTTACTGAAGTGTCCTTCCCCATGACACTGAACCATTTGTTTATGATGCCATGTACCTACAGAAAATCAAACGTGTCCCAAAGCATGACAGCAAATCTGTCACACACAACCGTTTTTCATCTAAAATTTAAAGGAGCCTCAACAGAGGTGTGCTACATTTTCCTCAGTGTTGTGATAGACTAAATCAGCTGCCTCGATAAAAAAAATCACAGTAATAAAATAATAAACCAAAATGAAAAAAAGTTGTCTAAATTTATTTCAAAAGATCAATTCTAGAGCTTTGTTGTTTGGAGAAGACCCTGCACAGATTAGAGTGGCTTTGAGAGCAGGCGGAGTCTGGGTGTTCAAAATCAGTCACCTGGACTTTTAACACCTCCAGCTCAAAAAGCATCAGCAGTAGTTTTTAGTCTGTGAGGTCCACCTCCACACATACCCATCAGACTTGGCTGTTTTTCCAGTCAGTAGTATTGTTATATGCTAAAATTTAAAATAAACAACCAAATATGTAAACAAAATTACAAAATGACTTTATTGAAAGCTGGTATTAAATTCCAAAGGCAGTCAGCATAAAATACATGTTTTCAGTATACAGTAAAAGAGAAGCCTGTAATCTTTTCAGTAGGGGGCAGCAGAGACTAGCTATAAAAGAAAGTCTTAAAATGTAAAGAGCATGTCTGTGAAGAAGTTATAGATTCTTATATTTGCATGATTTTCAGATTAATAAATATTACTGGATGTACAAGACATCGGTAGAAGGCTACTCTCAGTTACACAGATCTGCACATCATATACAGCATCCCTCTACTTTCAGCACGTGGTTGGTGTTTTTATAATATCTTGAAAGGTCAAAGCAATCGTAACTGAATCTGCCCAAAGCTTTAATCTTTTGAATATTGTCAACTGAAGCAGAATTCATTGCATTCATCAAAAATGTAAATCAGATGTTTTTTGTGCGTTATGTGGATTTGGGGGAGGGAGCAGATTTGAACACATGGCCCGCATATGGTGGAAACCCCTTTTTCAAAACAAGCCACATAAAACCTCAACATTCCCATCACACCCTTCTCCGTAGCTGCGAAACACACCTACAAATTATGTTTCTTTAATGCACGTCCTTAATGTGAAGCATCATTTAGTACAGGGGCAAACCAGATGAGAAGATAAAAACAGGAAAGTAGTTATTCCTTTGTGTCGCAGATTGCAGTCAGCATGTGGCTGTTTTTCCCCCCCCGACTACTCTTAAGTGTCCATGGCTTCCACATGAGTGTTCGGTAAGCCAACCCACACGTCACTCCTGGAGGATTTCCACAGAGGGGAAAGGCAGGGAAAAGAATTATGGATGAAAGTCAGCATTCTTCTCGCCTTCGTCCCTCCATGTTTGGTAAGGTACAGTTGCAGTCTCAGGGTGCTATGATTGGTAGCCATACACTAATGCATCTAAAGGAAAAGAAGGAAAGAAGCAGCTGAGATATTAGTATTTATACATTTTAAGCTCTCAAACTTACATACAAAGTGCACACATGGGGCATTTATTAAGGAATTAAAATAACTAACTGTGATTTCTGCTTCCACTCCCAATACAGAGCAACTTTCACTTGCAGAGTTTGCTGCAGTGCAAAATTACATTTAAATAAGTAATTTTAAAGACTATTAATATTTAGTAGCTGTTGCTGGTGAGGCCTGTGGGTTACCCACCTAAACCAGGAAAAGGATCCCAGAGAAAGATGTTTTTTTTCAATGGTCTGATCTCAATAAACAAGACTTATGTGAACTCCGCTCTACTGAGGTACTAATTGAAATCTACTATATGCATGGTTTGATACTGTACCAAAACAGTGCATGAGTTTTTGCGTTGTATAATTTTTTAATTTTCTTTTGGCCTCAGTGTTTTGTAGAAAAACTTCAAACTAATCCATAATATATTAACCAACTAACTTAAAAAAAATTCAATTCCTTGGTGCTTTTTAATCTACCAGGCCCGCACTCACCTGAGTGAAACTGTGCCGTGCAACACAGTCCCTCTCCCCGTGCCGTCCGGTAAATGGGTGACACGCACACTCTAGCCGAAGGGGGCAGGTGCGTGAGCCGTGTTGAGAGGGAGTCGGGTGGCAAGTAGAGGGAGGAGCGCTGACCAGGGGCAGAGCTTTGCTGTCCCTCCCAGGTGAGCCAGTAGCCCCTCAAGCCAGATGTGCCACCGTTCCATTCAACCTCTACTGAGTCACTACCCACTGTAGTCAACTGGAGGTCTGCCAGCGCTGGAGTCACTAGAGACAGAGACCATTCAAAAGTTAAGTTATATTTCAAAAGGAAAGAGAACTATAAAGCAGTGAAGTAAAAAAACAAAACAGCAGGAGAACTGACCATTTCAGAACTGAACGGAACTACAATTATCTGGAATTTAGAATGCAGAATGAATAAGACAATGAAGGAGTGGGACTATGACCTAATTTGACCTCACCTTCTTGAGTGCACACTTTGACAGACATGGCTTTCTCCTTTCCTGAGGCGTGCCTGGCAGTAACAGTGACCAAGTAAGTGGTATCTGGTTGGAGGTTTCTGAGCAGAGTAGAGTTCTGACTTCGACTCAGTTGGACATAGTGCACTTTACCCGTGGGCAGGGCTGAATACTCAACAGAGTAACTCTCAACCATCCCTGGTTGGAGAGGACCCCAGCTGACCCGAACACTGCTTTGTCCAGGCTCGGAAACTGTTACCACAGCTGGGCTCAGCACCTCTGGTGTGTAAGAGAGACGAGAACAATTGCTGAGGCAGTAGAAAAAATATGAGGAGAATATGATGATTTTCACTTTGAATTTTTTCTTCTTCACCGAACCACAAAATAAAATCTTTTACACAAGCTTTTTAATTGCAGTGGATTTAGCTTTTATTTTCTTATCGTGGGCCTATAACAAAGACATTTCATTCAGAATGTCAACAAAATTGACAGTGTTGCATGCAGAACAGATAAAAAGAGCAAATTCCTAAATTTGAGAGACTGCAAAAGCAAATTAGAACTTTGACTTTTTATATTTATAGCAAACCACTGAAAAGGTTTTGTGCAACTTGCAAAGCAAGCGTATATATAGAGAGAACTCAACCTGGTCTAGTTCTGAAGGTGACATGGAGGTCGTTAAAGGCTTGTTCGTTGGACTCTGGTCTCAGTATGGCGATATAGTTGGTGTCAGGCTTCAGGCCAGTTAACCTGGCAGTGCTGGAATCCGCAGTCTGGGTAAGTCTCTGGTACGGAGGTCCTCCAGTGAATACATCAGGCCTACTGGTCTCAACCCCACCGACTCCTCTCCGAAGTTCTTTGAAGAGGATCTCATAGTGGCCCGTCAACCCGGACAGAACGGGTCGCCACTGCAGCGTGGCGGAGCTGGTGGAGACGTCTCGAACGTGAATTCGTTCAGCGCGGATGATCTCTGTTGGAGACGGCAGGATCTCGTGTTAGCGCGTGCACACGTTGTTGGGGTTGAGTTATCATTTTTAATTTTCAAAAAGGAGGAGAAATGATGGTGACAGGACAGAAGGAGCGCTAAAAATGCCTTGGCTTAAGTCAGCTACTCACATAGACTCCCAGACTTTGAAACCTAAATGCATTCACAGCGACAGCACTGAGACAACCTGAAATAGCCAACCCAGTGAGGCCCTGCAACAAAATAACAATTTTCCCAGATGCACTGATATCTGTGATTAAATCCTTATGCACCCAGCAAGGACTGATGCATTCCACCTTGTTCTACACAAGCCCTATTTTCTATTATGCATCATATCTTACAGCTGTTGTATAAATGCTGTAGTGACCCTTGTGAGTGTTATGGCAGTTACCTAATCCATCCAGAGAAATGGCTCATCTTCCAGGTCTCTATATATAAATATATATGTGTGTGTGTCATGTTGGGCATAGTGTTGGATGGAGCAGAAAGAGATGTTGAATCATTAATCCATTAATAGATTGGCCTATCTCATTACAGGGACTCATACACATGCACACAGAGTGTCCCGGCTAGTTGGTCTCCTTGTCTTCAAGAGCATGTTTGGAATTAGGGAGAAGCACAGAGAGACATGTAATACATCACTGAGGCAGGATATAAGTGTTATTGTAGCTGTTTGAATGGAAGGGGGGTTTCTCAAAGCTACTGAAGCGTATGAGCAATCCAGCTTTAATTGGTCAGGATCAATCATAAATAATATTTTTCCCAGTCTCTGTAGTACAGGCATGTGCAGATACACATTTTTTTATTGAGCAGAATGTGTGTTGTGTTCAGTCCAACAACAAATTCAAATTATCTGTTCATTCTTTAAATCTTTTATTTGCAACACATAAAGACACTACCCATGCTGTACTCACCAATAATGGCATCCCGGAATTCCTTTGTGATGATGCTCATATCGTCAATGTCCACAAAGTGCAGGTGGTCCTCCACAGGTGGGCTCACCACCTGCCTCAACACCTGGTAGTTGCCATGGCCAGTGGACACGACCAGCACGGCCACACCATCATCCCGAAGCTGGGCCATCGGTCCAGTCACATCCCCTGGTTTTACCCCATCAGTCAGCCACACTAGCACCCTCGGGAGATTTTCCCGGGCGCCGCCAGCCTTTCCAGGACGCAGGACCCACTCCTTCACCATTTTCAGCGCCTCAACTGTGTTGGTGTCCCCCCTGAGAGGCTTGATGGTTTTCAAAGCGGCCTGAAGGCCGCTTTGGGTGCTGTATTTATCAAAGCCGAACTCGAGACGTGGTTTGGTGCCCACCTGCAGAAGTCCTACCCTTACCTGGTCCTCTCCCAGCGAAAAGGGGGAGATGAGCTCGGACAGGAAGGCTAGCATTCGGGAGTGCTCGTAGGATGACACACTCCCCGAGGAATCCACCAAGAAGAGGACGTCCCCCTCACAGCAGTTCAGCACTGTGGAGAAGCAACAAACATCAATACAGTCATTAATATGCATATCAGGCGAGCGGAATCAGTTACTGACTTGCGCCAACAACTCTCTATGATTCTGTTTTTCCACAGGTCTCTTTTCGTGCTTCCCTCTACACACATTTCCATCCTGTTTTTATGAGAGAAAAAAACAGTGTCACAGTGAACAAATCTTATAGAGAAAATTGTTTGTTTTACATGAAAGCAGAAGAAAGTTAAAAGCAAAAACCCCCAAAATAGGCTGTGGTTTTGGAGATAAGAAGACTGTAAAACAAACAGAGGAAGTACAAAACTGATGCAGGCATCATGATACTGTAACTTCAAAGTTGGATAATGGATTAAAGGCATCCAAGCACAAAGCTACGGGTGGATTATTTTTTTTTCCACTCCCTAATTTTGCATATCTTATAACAGAAGCAACAATGCCCAAAGTAGAGGAACAGGCATGACAGTAGCTGTGCTGGGTACTGGTGGGAGAGAGGGAGGGAGTGGAGAAAGGAGGCGGGACGAGGGAAATAAAAGGCGTTAAAAGGAGAGGAATGAAGCTGGGGGGTACTGCCAGTTTCATGTGAGGGATGAAGAGGAATGCTGGATGACCATATACAGAGCAGGAAACAGTAGCACAACAAGCAGAGCTTAGCTTCAAATCTACAGATTGTGCACAGATCCAAAAGAAATCCTGCCTACTGTTAAAATCGTCACTCGAGAAATCAGAAACTTTTAAGATGAAGACTTTGGACTACACATATATGACTCTGCAGAAAATACAGTTATATAGGCGTGTAATTCAGTGTCTCATTTTTTAAATATGTCAAGGTCCAACGCTTGACATGAGGTGTGGACTAGGCTTCAAGGTGTTGAAAGCTGAGCAGCGAAGCATGTATACACACAAATCAAGCGTGTGTGCACACATGCCAGCCTGCATGCTTGCTGCCTTTTTCCCCTCTATCAACCTAAAGAATTCCTTACATCACTCTTGTTTGGAGCAAGAGTGCTGTTGCGTATAGGAGCCCCTTACCTCTGCGTTTGTGCAGGTACGCCTTTATCTTCAGACCTACTGCTGGAGCGAGCCATTTTATCATTCTTTATTGCCGTGGTTGAATGCTGTCTCGGGTTATCGCATGCACTACAGATCTTAGCTAATGATGTGATGGAGAAAAATGAAGCGTGAGTAAAATAGCAAGCAGATCAGGCTGAGCACCTTACAAAAACATATGAGTATGTTATGAGGGGGTTTTTTTGGGCTAAAAACACAGTGAAGATTTAAATAGGTTGTATGTTGGGATGAGAACGATATGAAAAAGATAAAGCTTGAGTAAGAGTAGAAAAGCACTATAGAAGTTTAAATGAATACAATTGAGTGGTATTCCTGTCTAATTTTGCATATTTTCTTTAAATGACCTTGTTTTTGTACCGTTACATTCGCAGTGTAGTGGTGTCGCTGGTTTGACTGCAGCTCGTAATGCAAAAATCCCCCCTTGGGGTTTTGTCATGAGAAGCATGAAACTCTGCAAAATAGAAAGATGCAGAGCTACCCACACTGGTGACGCTTTGTAACATGGGAACAACCAGAAGCAGCCAAAAAATATAAGGCACAGAATTGCTACCAGTGGTTGATGACTGGTCTCTGGAAGGTACAAGGCACTGCCTCAGTATAATACAATACAATAAGCTACTTCATTTTCAGACAGTCTAAGGTCTAAAGCAGGGGTGCCAAATATAGAGCCCAGGGGGCCCGAATCGGGCAGTAAACTGGGCAGCTTTGGAAAATGGGAAGGAGAGCGTTAATTCAGGATTTGTTAAAATGTAAGTTTTACAGCTTTTTCCTTCTGATAAAGATCTCTATACCACACTAAAATAATCTACCTACTATATAAGTTTCTGGGGGGTTTTTTGTTTTGTTTTTTACTATCGGCACGCAGTCAGAAAACAGATTTTCTGTTTACAGGACAGTCTGGATAATGAACTACTAGAACTTTGTTACACATTTATTTGTTAGTGCTGCAAGAATTCTCTCATGTGCTACACTACAGCAACATTTCTTTTGAAATTGCGCTTGTTTTTCTATTAAGACATGGGGTGGGGTTGAAACATAGACTTAAATGTCTTTACACAGGTCTGGCCCACTCACATCAAAGTAAACAGAAAATAAGTTTGACATCCTGGGTTTAGAGCATAGTATAACTTTACTTTTTGAGCCTTTATTAGACATATGGTTAATTATTAGTGATTTATAACTGTTGTTAAAGGTTACAGACATAAGACCTTTATTTAACTAGAGTAAAAACAGCAAGTACATTTATATAAAGCCCAATTACCGTAGACCAAGTTATCTCATCGTATCCCTATAAATGGAACAGCAAAGCATCAGCATATCCCTAACTACAGACACTCATAAATATCCACTCTCACTAAGAAACCTGCCGGTGCCATCACCACCTGGGGAAATCTCTGTCACTTTGCGGTTATGAGCTTTGCCAGAATGGCACAAAGGCACTGCTATGATAAGAGCTGATAGGATTAGTTTAGATTTGGAGTCTGCAAATCAGCAGTTACTGATCAGAATTAAAAACAGCTTATAAAGAGGAGCATCTTATTGTGCATGTTTAGAAAAGAAAAACATAAGATGCATCAAATCTGTCATTCTTTGCACTCTTGTGTTCTACTAACATTAACCATAATTATCCTTTAAAAACAAAAAACCTTTTCCAGCAGACCTGGAGGTTATTTGGTCTTCCCCTTATTAGAAGTCTGTTGTAAAGCCCTGAGATGTCATCAACAGACAATAACCTGAGAATTCCCGGGAGCACCTGAAGCCATCCTCAGCATGCCTGCGTGGTCGCTCAGAGTGCCCCCACCCATGCCCCTAGCCAGCCCTACTGTATGAAGTCGCTACTCCTGGCTGTAAGATTTCATCAACAGATAATTCAATACCTGGAGTCATGCCACTTTACTGAGAACACTGGTGTAATGTCAACCCCACCCTAATCCGCCCCGAGCCCAGCTGTATTCCTTTTATTATGTGGCACCAACGCTTTAAGTCGCTTTATTTACAAAAATTACAGATTATTGTGGCTCACATTGTTTTATTTGTAATCTTCCAAAAAAAAATGTTTTTGTCTGCTAGTCGCTATCGCCCCCCTGTTATGCAATGCAAATAATTATAATTAGACTGGTTTCCACTGAATCAACGGCGCTTACCTCCTTCAGGTGGGCTGTTCTGTGCGGTTGAGGGCCGCAGGAGCAAACACATCAGCATCCACGCAAACAACATGTGGCCCTCCATCAGAACTCTTACGAGTTAGCTCCACGGAAGCAAATATATATGTTAGGACTTCTTCAGTCAACCATACATCCAGCCTGAGGAGCGCACTCCGGGTCAGTAAATCACAGGCAGAGGCATAATTCAGCCTGTATGAGTCACATTCAGTCCGGCTTTTTTTATTTTGCTTCTTATCTTTCTTCTTCTCTGACCATGACCACGCTGTCTGTAACCGGAGTCACTGGGAGTTAAACTTAAACTGGAGCGAAAACTTCCAGACTGCGTGCGTAAGGTTTGGACGCTCCTGATTAACCCAAACGCGCTTCGCCCGCGCTCGGGACACGAAGCGAAACCAAAAATTCCGGGAACACTTTCAAAATAAGATGTCTTACTGCGAAGCAAAGCGGAATGGATTTTTGCCTGAGAGGAACCAAATCTTTTTTTTAAAGGGGGGGTTGTCTTTAATGATTATGTTATTTTGATGTTAAGCAGCCTAATTACCGCCGTAACAAAATAATACTATTAAGGGAAACAAACCCAGGCCCTTTTATTTTTATAACTGTCAAAATAATTTTATTTTACATTTTACAAATGTAAAAATAAATCTTGTTCAGCGCTTCATTTAAAAAAAAAAAAATTAAAACAGACATTAAACAAAACCTAAAAACAGTTCATTCAGAAGATTTCCTTTCAGACTATCACTATTCCTCAATTTCTTTAAGTAGTCTTTAGGAATATTTTTCCAGAAGTCTTGAAGGACATTCAAAGCTCCTCTTTGGATCCTGGCTACTTTTTGTTCTGCTCTCTGTCGAGGTGATCACACTGCTTCAATAATGTTGAGCTCCAGGCTCTGTGGAGACCAGTCCACTGTGTTTCTATCCAGGTATGCCTTTACTGGTTTGGCAGAGTGTTTTCTATGGTTGTCATGGTGTCATAAAGCTGCTAATCAGATTCTTTCTGCCTTGTATTGCATAGTGGATCCAAATCTGATGGTACCTTTCTGCATTCATAATTGCATCAGTTTTGACAAGATCTCCAACACCACTGACTGAAATGTAGCTCCAAACCATGACTGAGCCTCCACTGAGTTTTACAAATGGCTCCAGATTCATCCTGACCTCTTCAGTATGGAGTAGCAAAACTTTAACCAAAAAAATTAAAATCACTCCGTCACTGGAGTAATTGGAACGCTCCAGAAAATAATTTAAAAATCTAGTCTTTTAAGGCTTCAAAAGCCCAATTTTCTCAATTAGTATCATGTTATATGGGACAATGAAGTTCTAAATGAAGCAGAACTAAGGTTTCACATACTTCACAAACAAGAGCAGGGTTCATGTGGGAGAAAAAGATCATATCAACTTGGATTCAAGCATATGTATCAGTGCTTGAACCCAGTCGTGAAAACATTAGTAAGTTTGTTTGGATGTGTAGCCAGCCACTTTCATGATTCTAATGCTTTGCTAGAAAAGTCAACTTTTTTGAAACTGGAAAACAAAGTTTGCATGTGTGGTGTGGTTGCATGATTCCCAGTATTTCCCAGAACATTTAAGCTGCCTATAAACTTGTTTCTGCACAGCGTGGAAAAGCAATCAAATCAGTCAACACTGCCGAAGCATGTGAGCAACTGATCCGTTTATTTTGAAGGTAGGACTCCTTGAACTTCCTCGTGGTTACTGTTACTTGACACAACTCGCTCTTTAGCTTTTCACTCCTCCTCTCTCCTGTCTCCCCTGTAACTCAGAATAGTAAATAGGCTCCACTATCCAGGCGTCAACATCTTGAATCTGATCCAGGACAAGAGTTAAGTCTTCAAATTACCCCATTAACAGAGTCTGGAAATAGAGAACCCACCAAAAAAGTCACTTAACAGTTTTTTGCTCACAAGTCATTAAAAGGACTCGCCAAAGGGAAGAACTGTCTAATACAGGGTTTGTAACAATTGAAAAATTCAGAAATACGAATAGAAACAAAGGATTTGTACAAATATAACTTTTTTTTTAAATTATATATTGTCTTGTGACATACTTGTAGATTTTGTCCTCAAAGAGTGCGAGTAATATTTAGACTTTTGCATTTATCTTATTTACTATAACGGTAAGACTACCAAGTATTCCAGCTATCCGAAAGATTAAGGAAACCTCTGGTTTACCAAGAGCAACCACAAATACTTTCAGCATTCAAACCACTGGGAGTGAATCTGTGAAATTACACGGCACACAGTCTTGAGAGTGGAAAAAAGGTAAACAGCTCTCCATGCAGACTATTCTCTGTGTTCAACCATTGTGCCTTTTTAAAAACTAAAGTAAGATTTACATGTAGAAAGTAAATAAAGTGGACAATTACGCACAGGCATGCATGAAGTCACCTACTGTATGATTCAACATGGAAACTATTAATATTGTATGTGTGTGAGAGACACAAACAAGGAGGAAAACGGACTGTAGGAGGGAATAAATGGATGGAAAAGGATGTTAGAATTCAAGTGGGACCAAACAAAGCTCTGAATTCTTCTGTGACGCATCGTGTTCAAATACTTGTATTCTTCCAGTAAGACACTGACAGTAGGCACGCCCATCCCAATACACACACCTAGAAACTAAACAACCCCACTACAGTGCAGTCAGTGATTCAGAAGCATTATGAGAGCTGAAATTAACTATATTTCTTTATAATCATCTGTATTGGAAACATTGTGTAATTGTAACTGGCGATAAAAGACAAGTGCAAACATTGAATCATGCTTGCTTGTATTGTGTCATGATTTAAGAAAGAGTCGGACGTCCCTGACAAATTATGTTTGTGATGAGTTGGACATATTTATTTATTTGAATGCAGCCTTGCCAAAGCTCCCTGTCACATCACGATCCATTTACACTCTGCTGCTTCTGCTCAACAGACATGCAACATTAATTTCTCTGTGGTTTTTTTGTGGACCTCCCCCTCCAGGGCTGAACAAGTTCTCGCAAGCACAGTTGCGGTCCCCATGGTCATTGACACTGTGCTGGATGATTTTTAAAGTCTCGTCAGTGAGCTGTAAATCACTTACATTCAGTATACCCCCACTCACAGTGACGCTGGTGTGTGTATGTGCATGCGAGCAGTAAATAGCCTAATATGTATGTGCGCGCACACACACACAGCAACACATTTCTGTCCATATTTCACACTGTCAAACATTGCATCAGTTGTGCAGTGCGTGACCAACTTGTGCCGAGGACACAAACTGTGTTAGTGTTTGATATTGCACTGAAATCCACAGAAATGGCCAGCTGTTTCCACCCAGCACAGCCTCATGTCAACACACTTTCTACCCCTGGCTTGATTACTGTACATTGTCAGTTTATGCGACCTTGACACAGACTTGTTTATGCTCATTTGTGCGCACCTTCATATCCTTGCAGGAGTAACGAATACAAATCTTTTAAGAGCGACAACAACAGCGGAATAAACTTGAACTTTTAGCTGAGGAAAAATAGCTGCAGAGGGAATGGGTGGGACGGGAGGAGAGGCGATTACAGTAAGATGTCATCGAGGCAATGGAAGAGTTTACAACATTTTGTTCATCACAACACTCAGAGCGGGATAACAGGAAGCCTGAAAACAATTTTTAAGCAGCTCCAGCTACTGCTCCTTTAATAGTCTCTTGTAAATTTGGCCTACAGTGATTGTGGCTACCCCTTAAAAATTTGTCAGCAGAGGATTTGGCTGCTTATAGGAATGCCACTTTTTGATGGTTAAGTAGAATTCCACAGAGTTATATTTGCCAGTGTTTTTCTCTGCCTTCTTGTCAGTCTATAGTATTTAAGGTTTGGTTCACAGCAAACTATGGCTCTTATGCAGATTTCTGGAAGACGAGCAGGAATGTTGCCCTCTTCTCAGTGGAAAAAAAGACTGCAAGAAAAGCCCCCATGAAACACTGATTTTGGAGAGGAATATGCGTGATGTAGTTACAGTGATGGATAAGAGGGACAAATAAAATGGATTCCAAAAGCAGAAAAATCTCGCCAGCTTGGGACTTTTCAGGCAAATGGAAACCGATTTTGTTCCGTATAGCCCAGAAGCCTCTTTGCCTCCTGTGCAGTGGATTTTGAGAAGATAAACAAATAATAAAGCCATTAAACTAAAAATATAGACAGGAAAGTCTAAGGGATTTCCCATCAGTGGGATGTGCAGATGAGTACCCACTGCCTTCCTGAGCAACACAACCCCATCCCATTCTGCGTCAGAACTTCTTTCCTGCCCCCACCAACCATTATCCTGTATATGTCCATAGTGGCTCGTATTTTGAGCTAATCAAAGGCCTATCCTAAAGTCTCAACTTTTGCATCAAAAAGTGTCAGTCAGTGTAAAAGTGAGCCAATACTGGTTTTATAGGATCCCTCTTCTAGAAAACCTTTGCTCTTTGCAAAGTGTTCCAAGAAGCTAAGATTTAACTGTATCCAGGGAAATGCTCAATCATTTCTTTTCCCCAAACAAATATGACAAGTTACATTAAACACAAGCGACTGTCCAATTCTTTGCGTGATTTCAGAAGAATAAATCAGACTGTGTATTTAAGTTTGGACAGAAGCACCCGTGCCTGCTTACTATCTTTGAGCAAAACTGTATGCAGCCAGAGCCATCTCACTAGTTAGAACATCTGTTTTGCAGTAATCAACAGCCAGCGAGTCTCCACGCTAGTGAGGCCAACACCCACTGTATGTTTCCACACTAAAATTTCACATACGGCCTTCGGCTGTGCCAAGTTGGGTCACTGGAGTTTTGCCCTTTTACCAGGCCCAGCTCCTTTAGAGGTCGGCTCAGACAATGGTCTTACTGTGCTGAGGATTGCCAGACAGAGTTTATTTACAGATGGAAGATAAATCCACTCATTGTTTTGGCCCGGTGTTAATACAAAGTCATCATAGCGAGTTGGTTAAACTTAAGAGAGCTGGCTGACAGTGTAGAGTCAAATTTTCAATTGCACCTACCAGCTGAGGTAAAAAAAAAACCAAACAAACAAAAACCCTATTATTTATGAAGAAGCTGACAGAAAGAACATTTAAAGGGTAAATTTAACAGCACAGCAGCATGTAAGAAGCCCTTAGTGAGCCTGAGGTCCTTTGGAAGGGGTCTACGTGATCGCGTCCAAGAAATCCTCAATAGAGGAACCCAGACCACAAGAGTTCTGCTTTGTTGTTATAGTTCAGCCAATTTTTTTTTAAAAAGTCATTCCATTCACAGCTCTCTCATTCTGCATAACACAAAGGTCTTCATCCAACAGAACAGAGTGCTCAAAGAACCTTTAATGCTTACCAAAAGCAGAGAAATACTAAAGTCCCACTTATTCAGAAACCACATGAGAAAGGTCATTGGCGGTGACTCATCGATGTCAGAGTTCTCCGAGCGCTGGCTGCACTCGTGCGGCCTGTGGGAAGGAGAATGGTAGGCTACAGTTGGCTGAATGTAACAGCATTTTCTCACATTCACAGGCAAACACAGCCCAGTACTGTGCTGAACTGTGTGTTTGTGCCTGTATTCACGGAATAAGTCAATCCTGTAGTTTCTTTCCTGCCTCGTCTTCTCAAATCTTTCTCTCATTCTTTCTTTTTCATTCTTCCCCAGAATATCCCTCTCCCCAACTGCTTTTAATATTGCATGCCTATCATTGTCCTTTCTCTTTTTCACAATCCCTCTTTCGGTTTGCTCTTTTGGCCACGGCAGACAGCAGCTGGATTCTCCATTCTCTCCTCCCTTTTCAGTTCCTCACCCTTTTATTGCTCCTCATCCTGCGCACTTTCTCCTCAACAGACTCACATGCCTTCTACCATTAGTAACACGTTTGTATACTATACAAATGCACAAGTACACTGACAGAGATCTACACATATGTACGTACACGCACAAGATGTGGCTGAAGTCACTTTTGTGGTATGTCTGAGGGTTTAAAAGAAGAAGGGATGTGTTGTAATTACAAGTGCGTCCAGAGTGGAATCTGTTAGGGCAGGTTGAGTTGGGGGAGGACCTGGCAACCTATCAAAGGTATCAGTGAGGCAAACCAACCCCCTCCCTTACATCTCTGTTCTCTAAAGGAGTGCTCACATGAAAAGATGATGCACACAAAGGTTTATGTAATGTTCCGAAGGACATTTCGTGCTGCAGATGCTTTAAATCAAGAGCGACTGCGAGGTTGACATCTTGAAGAGCAAACGCCTCACCAGGTCGGACAAACAATCTGCAGCCCTTTAAGGACAGAAACAGGGCAGCTGTGCCATCCAGCCCATCCCGCCTTTCCCTGCAATCACCTGTCATCCACATCCGCTGCCTCCCATGTTAAGCCTGGGCCTTTCACTACTTGGCACATACAACACATGCTCAGTTTATTTCTCTCTCTGTTATCAAATTCTTACTTCCTGCTCTTTCATCTAAAAGTACATACACACCCAACACAATGCCCCACAGGTCATAAACTCCACTCTGTCTTGGTTTCATACAACTCCCCTCGCATGGAGCGTTGAGGTGACAGAAAGAAGAAGCCTGACATTGTCTGTTAGCGAAAACGCTGCGAAGCGGGGAGACAGGAGAGGTGTTTTGTTTGAACTTGTCTGGCTTGAGTTTTGCCTGTCTGCCTGTGTGTTTTCCAATGAGTAATCCATTGTAAGACTGAACACACATATGTACACACACAGCTCTAGTACAAGACGGAAGAGGGGTTTTAGTTCAGGTGTGATCGATTGGCGAGATACGAAGGCTGGGTTAAAGACTTTGTCTTCTTCGTGTGCAAAAAAATACCTAAAGTTCCAAGGTTGGAAAAAAAGTGTCAATATTGGCTGCTAGGCAATAATGTAAACATTAAAACTGTCAGACAAGTGTTTTGACTGGTCCTCTCTTAAGTCCAGACCACAATATATCAACAGCTACAGGATGGACGGGCATTAAATATTCACTGTACCCAGAAGATGATTCTTCTGTGATCCCCTAATGTTTCTTGCATTTACCGCTAACTGCAGATTGTTGCTTTTGAATAAAAAAACTAGCATTAGTATAAATTTCATGGGCAGATTGAATGGTGGCAAACTTAAGTTTCTATGTAAGATCAAAAATAATATATTTTCCACAACAGTCTGGGATGAATTACCAGAAAGACAAACCCCCTTTAGCCCCAGGCACACTTTTCTTTCTTACCACACATTTGAAAATGGTAGCAGGCTAACACACAAAACCACAGGCAAGACTATGTGCATGCTCAGTAGCATGCTCTTCTAAGAATCTAAGTAACTTAAAAAGATGTCAAAAAAGTTGACATATGAAATATTTCAAATAGGTTACAGCAGTGTATTTGGAAACCACAACTGTTAAAGACAAAATAAGTAGATCAAAAATATAACGAAGGGATTTGAAAATGCTCCTTTCCTTACAGCACTTGTGTAGAGACACAGGCAGATGGCAGATTTTTGAACTCCTGTGTAAAAGCACTCTGTGTGGAATATGTAGGCAGTTGCAAAAAATTAATATTTGCACACCAAGGTACTTGCCTTTGCGAGCATGACTGAGACCACAAATTTGATAGATCAGAGTTAAACCTGCCCAGCGGTAAAACAGTTAATTTTAATCCCAGCAGTGCTATAAAAAGTAGCACCGGTGCGCTGGTAACAGCAGAAATGTGTTTGCCAGGGACACTGAGGGCAGGTGTGCAAATACATAGCCTGAATTTTATGCAAGACGGCGCAGCGGTTCACCTCGTATTATCTTTTCTACCACTGCTTTTCAACACTCAAGGTTTTTCAAACTCATATCCTGGGCTTTTATTTTTCCCTGATTACAAGTTGAAACAAGCTGAAAAGGTTATGTCTGTAAGGCTGATAAGTCATGGGGGACCTATTTAGCAACTCTTTACAGTGCCTCTGATCTGTATATTGTCTGTGATTAGCGGTGCTGTACTTGCTGTGTTTAATGTATGAATCATTATTCAAACTATTCAAGAAAAAAATTAAATAAATAAAGACATGCCACTGTATATATAATCACATCATACATAGGCTTGTGTATGATACTCTTGGGGCTGTATAAACAGGATGGCTCTGAGGGTCAGACAAATACGGCTCACATAGGTTTGGAGATTCCTCTGTGACAAGGCCCGGATATTATTATGACAAAGTACCCACACTGTACTGGCTGTTCTTTCACACAAAGACCTGGTGGGAGTGTAATTCACCTTTGCTCACATATCCTGTGTTTGCATTAGTCTTTGTTTTTGGGTTTGTTTGTTTTTTTTTTTGTTTTTTTGGGGGGGGGGGGGGTATACAGTACAAGTGGAGGAGCTGATGACACAGACGGGAAAGGAGTGAGAAGGCAAACACGCAAACACAAGATATACGAGAGAACATCAGCCATAACACAGACCACAGAGTGCATATACAAGGTCTGGGTAAAATACACGTGTAATAAACATTTTGGGACGAGGTCAGAGAGACCTCTTAGAAGAGTATTTCAAAAGTGGATCCACTAAACCGAGCTATTTCAGCTTTGTGTTCAGAGGAACACAGTTATAAAAACAGAAATAAAAAGTAAGAAAGTAAAAAAATGAAAAAGAATGAGGGGAAAACAAAGGTTGTGAACCAAATGTTGCACATTAGACAAATGTTCCCAGGCCTTCCACTAGGAAGAATAAGATATACACTGAAAGACAAAATAACGGTTGTTTGAAAAGGTTCAGGGACCTTTTTCTGAACCTTGTAGAAGATGTGCATTCATCCGGAGGTCACTTGGAACAGCTGTTTCTAGGGAAGCATGCAGTTTTTGTTTTGTATAAATTGACTGGAGGCTATGTTATGCTGTGTTAATCTGAACATTTTACTTTAATACTTCATTTATCATGTGCCTTGGCCTTCCTTTCCCCCAAAAGACTTGCGTTTGAAGTATATATATATGTATATTTACATATGAGCCTATCCATACAAGCAGGGTCACCAGTCTGTTGAATAGAGATCTGCTGAATAGCCAGAGAGAAGCACACAGATACAGGGGGAGCATGCAACTCACAGCCAGATGGTGGATTCAAACTCAGGACCTGCTCTCTCTACTTCTCTGAGGCATCAGCGTTAACCACCATGCTGCCACCCCTCCCCTTTTTTAAACGAAAATTTGTAATATTATATATATATATAATGCACAATATAGTAATTAAAATTTTTATCTATAATCATTTATTTACTAAACCACATTATACTGTAATGAACTAATCTAGCATCCTATACTACATTCACTATATACTTAAGCATACTGCTGTGAAAGTGTCTGTTCTTTTCTCTTTATGCTTTTAACACTGATCAAATCCATTTATTTACAGCACTGCACTGAATAATGTAATTCTCTGTTTCACATCTGGCCATGGGCCACATCTGATCAAGTGATTACAATGCGCTTCTTTGACAATGTCCTTGGCAGACAGCCCTCTTTCTCATACACTGTCAGTCTACATCTGAGGATAAGCATCACTGGAGGCAGTCAAACTGTCATAAATGGACCTTGGATCATGTCGGTACATATATGTGAACAACATGCTCTTTAAATTTTGAAAAACTTCACAATGATCAATTTGAAGAAAAAAAAAAACATTAGCAGGGTTATGAACCAGAAAAAGGTTGTGTTGGAAAATAAATGCTACACTCACACCTACTGGTCAGAATTATATAACACCAGTGTGTCACAAGCAGGGCTTTATCGGTATTTCTCCTCTCCTTGTATGGAGCAGGAGTTTTTGTAAAACGAGCGCACTAACTGCTCAGTCCTGATCCAAACTTTAGAAAAAATAATTATATTTAATCAGTGTCTCGAAAATCACTTCCAAACGAATACAACAGGTGAACATACCACGGACCTTCCTCAGAGTACGTGGAAGTTACGTCACTTAAAAGTTGAAAAACAAATGATACCTTCACTTACCGTCGTACATGTTAAAGTTGGACTTTTGACAGCCACGGGTGCGACTCAAAAACCGTTTTTATAGTAATACAGAAAATCGAATTTTAGAAGCGATTCTATTATTTGATTGTTATAACGACATACATACTTGGTTTTATCAAGTAAGTTGACCACATTTTAGATCGCGTTTGTCTTGCGCATTTCACATCAGACAAGTCAATGCAACAAAAGTTCAGTCTGCGGAGTTGTGATATCAATAACCATGGAGGAAAAACAGAGCAGTACGGAAACCAACATTGCACCAGGTACCGCATAAAATGAGTTTTCTATATTCGCTGGAGCCATAGTAGTAATTGTAAGTAGTAAGTAATAGGAGTGGTAATGTTGTGAAAAGTTCCCAGTAAACCGTTAGCTAGTTGACCGGAGAAGAAGCCACTAACAGCCAGCTGTTTAGCAGCTAAATTTTTGTGTTGCTAAAATTTATTGGTTTAAGTCACATGAATATTATATATGGTAAAAGCGAGATTAAAGTGTTGAAAAAAATAAATAAGTGGATCACATTTGAATAGCCCCAGTACGCTGAATTCGGGTCAGTTCATCAGAGAGCTAGTGAGAGGCACAAAGTTAGACATGTACCTAGTTCAGCATGGCACATGGAACAAACTGCATTCAAAACTCGGACAGTCTACGACTGATTTTTTCTTATGTCATTAAAGTTATCCCGTAAAAGGTGACATTAGCCCGCATTTAAACTACTGAGGTCTTGTGGTAAATTCGGCATGTAGGTAAATGCACCATACAGCATTTATAATAAACTAACGTCTACATTATTATGGCATTATTACAGCTTGTCACTTGACCCACATGTATGAATACATTACTGCAAGTTTAGTGATTCCTAGTGTGACACGTGTATTTGGCTTCTAGTTGAATCTAAATAAATTCAGTTCTTGCATTATAGTTAATCATTAAGCTTTGACCATATCATCTCAGACCCAGGGGGAGCAGGAACAACACGAGATGGTCCATGTGACCAAAGCCCTGAGAGAATAATCGGCAGACGGTTTTCTGAACAGAGTCGGTTTGCTTATGCTGCTCTTTGTGGTGTCTCCTTGGGCCAGTTGTTTCCTGGATCTGAAAATAGGTAACCATGAAAGGATGAGCCAAGAAATTCCCTAATGGCCTTGTGTTGGCCTTGTGCTGAGTAGCGCCTGCTTCTTCTATTTTTCAGCGTATTTAGGGAGCAGTACCTACAGGCCTTAGTCCACTGGTTGGATCTGGATGAGTCGGTGATGCCAGTTATGGGAGCCTTCCTGTCAGGTTTAGGCTTCGAGGGCTCTGACACCTTCCTCTCCACCCTGCAGGGCGAACCTCTACTGGCAGCAGGGACCACCCCCATCACGCAGGTGTTTGTCACTCTTACAGAGGATAAATGACCCTGAACTACAAATCTCCTTGTAGTTTGGTGATACTGGGGTCACAACAGTGCACAGCAATGGATCTTTTTGCTTGTTTTTGATAGCTGAAAATATATTGCATTGTATTTATCTTTGCAAACTCTCTTATCCCTAACCAGCTTTGGGTTTCTGTTACAGGATCTGGTGTCTTTTTCTGTTAAAGATGGTAAGAGGCATTTAAGAATAAACCAGGGATTTTCATATTTTAAGGCTAATCACTCCAAATTAAAAGAAAACATCATTATACATATGTGTATACATACATATATATTAAAAGGCCTGTTGTCATCACGAAACAGCCAGATGAAAACTTTAACAGTTGTTGTAAATTCAATTTTAACAATTTTAACATTTTTTGGTACTCAGGCGAGTATGATGCCAGGGCAAGGGTTCTCATCCGTCACATCAGCTGTCTGCTGCGAGTCTCTCCACAGGAGCTGGAGGAGTTTGAAGAAACACTAGGAGAGAGGCTGAGGGAAGGGGGAGAGGAGAGCGAGTAGGTTATGGCTTGGATGGTGGGATGAAAGGATGAATGATGCATTTACGTGTCTGAGTTCACCGTTTAGAGTACAAATGATAAGGCATTTCATTCTGTTATAAACCTATTTAATGTTAGTTCATTTAAGATACTTCATGATAAAATGATTTTGCTTTGCTCATTTGGCCAACTGTCTTGTGTGCCAGACTGTTAAAAATCACACAACGGCTGCACATGACAGTCACACTTGTAGTCAGAATGACAGCATGAAGATAAACAATCAGCTAATTGTGTTCAAGATGTCAACTTAAATGGGCCAGAAGAGGCATGTGACGTTATTTGTTTTTACAGCAAGTAGATGTTTCACCACATAAGGATGATCTGTCCTTTTCAATTAGAGAGGAGTCCTCACGGCGGCGGAAGAAAGAAAGAGGGCGAAAGCTACGGCGTTACCTCCTGATTGGACTTGCCACTGTGGGTGGAGGAACAGTGATCGGTGATTATTCTTGCTTCAGAATTTCAAAGTCTCCTGAATCAAATGATAATCAGCTGATAATTAAATCAACAAAAACAAATTATCAGAATTCTTGAGCTGACAGATAGTGGCTTTGACTAGCTTTTGTATTCTGTACTGACTGATTTGTTTATTTATTTTGCCTTTGCCAGGTGTGACAGGTGGGCTGGCAGCCCCTCTGGTGGCAGCAGGTGCAGGTGCTGTGCTGGGGGCTGGAGGTGCTGCTGCTCTGGGCTCGGTCACTGGCATTGCAATTATGGCCTCTCTGTTCGGAGCAGCAGGGGCTGGACTGACAGGTAAAAGCACTGATGACTGTGCTGATACTAATTATTAGTTATTAGAATTTGAGCGTAATTTGATAAGACCTCCTTTTTTTCAATTGTCCAAAAGGCAACAGAATTGTATCACATTTTAAAGGATTAATCTATTTTCTCTCCAGGCTATAAGATGAAGAAGTGTGTTGGGGCGATAGAAGAATTTGAATTCCTGCCATTGAATTCTGGGAAGCATCTTCATGTGACCATTGCAGTGACAGGCTGGCTCTGTAGTGGTAAATACAGTAAGTATTGCTTCTGCTGTCTCACCACAACCGCCTCCAGTTTCCAGTAATTAGGTGTGGGCAGTTGAAAAATCTATCCATGCATCCATCCAGTTAATTAACCGTTCACCCAGTTTGGGCTCCTGGAGGTGGTTGGGGTGAACCCTGTCCTAGCTGTCATAGAGCAAAATGCATGGGTCTGCCCTGGATTGTGATTGGAGTACAGTCTCTGCGCTCACCACCATAGTGTTCCAGTCCAGAAGCACCATACGGGATCCCCATACAACATTTTATAGCCCAGTCAAACAACCACAAAATCCAGAGCTCTCATACATCCTCATACATCAAGAACTTATTTACCTCAATGACCCATTGATGGATTTGTCATCTTCAAAGTCTGCTTCCTCTATGGAAGACATGACAGTGGGATTGAGGAGATCCACAAAGTATCCCTTTTATCGCCCGACTGTGTCATCAGTTGATGTCAGCAGGACTCTATCCCCACTTTACACAGTGTTAGTAGAGCACTGCTCTCCACTCCTGAGTCATACAGTGACAGTTTGCCAGATTCACCTCAAGGCTGACCATTAGTTTTGTTCCATATCCTCGCTGTGAACTTTTTTCATAAAATTTTAAATATGTAAATACGAACATAATTGAATACATTTTTTGTGTTAACCTTTATACGTGATAAACAATGTACACATAATTTGTTCTATAACTGAAGCAAATGCTGTAATTTGACTGTGCTGTGACCTTTGAACAGTTAATCCTGCATAGTTTGTTTTCAGAGCACTGCATAAATCTAGTAGAATCAGTGCCAGGGCCAAATGCACAGAGGGGTAAAGAAACAGATTAACAAGCACGTTAGTCAAAGACATTCGCTACGATCTTTTTGCTGATAAACAAGCGGATGTGGTCAACCCTAGTAAAGTTCTGCACATAATGTTCTGAATCTACTCTAGCAGAGATTATACAAACAAACCACTTATGATGTGTTTTTACATAAAACAATGCAGCTGTATTCCTGCAGCTCCATTCCATCACTAATACGTACGCTCTTTTACTCAATTTAGAACCACCTACACATAAAATGCTACTTTCGCTTGCTCCCTTATTCACAAGGGGTCGCCACAGCGGTGAGGTCTGCATGTTTGATTTGGCTGATTTTCTTTTTTACACCGCATGGCCTCCCTGACGCAACCCCAAAGGAATTTGTGAACCACCTACACGTAAAAAACAGCTAACAAAAATAAAAGAACAAATTAAAAAAATACTTCAAATACAAGTGCAGCTTAGTTGATCAACCACAATAAACACGACTGCTGTGTTCCAGGTTCGTTCCAGGCCCCGTGGTGCAGTTTGGGCGAGTGTGGGGAACAGTACTGCCTAGTGTGGGAGTCACGCTTCCTCAGGGATCTGGGCTCAGCCATGACGTCTCTCTTGGATGGGCTGGTCAGCATGGTGGCTCAGGAAGCCCTAAAGTACACTGTGCTGTCAGGTAGGACCGCTGTGCAAGAAGCTCTTGTTGGTGTTATCTGATGTGAGCTGATGGGATGTGAGTAACCTTTGGAACCAGTAGTCATCCTTTACAGTTTCGACTGCTTTCTAACAATTCCCATCAGGGATTGTGACGGCGTTGACGTGGCCTGCGTCTTTGCTGGCAGCAGCCAACGTCATCGACAACCCCTGGTGTGTTTGTCTGAACCGTTCCGCCGAGGTGGGGAAACACCTGGCACAGGTTTTGAGAAGCCGACAGCAGGTAGCCTTTTATTTGGTATCTTTGTTAATACAATCTTATCGCCACATCACTTCTCACCTTTCATCTGCTCGATGCAGTAGAATTTCAAAGCCTTAGAAGAAAGAAGGCTGTATGGCATGCAGCAACATGTGTGCGCTTCACCTGTGGTGCCTGTGTACACACTGTTCACCGGATTACATTAACCAGGATGACTCTGTTATTCACTACATTCATTGCTTCTCTAAATTGTTTTTCTTTACTATGAATATGCCTGTGTTCACTAAACAGCAGGAAAATTAAAGCTACTCACCGTTCCTTTCATGTGTTTGAAGGGGAAGCGGCCCGTCAGCCTCATAGGTTTCAGTCTTGGAGCTCGAGTTATCTATTACTGCCTGCAGGAGCTCGCCAGTGACCGAGGTGCAATTAGAGGATGATGATGGATACATTTCTACTTTGTATCCCGCATTTTTCAGACTCTAAAAATTCATCTGTGTTGTTTTTGAATCCTCAGGTAGTGAAGGAGTAGTGGAGGATGTGGTCCTCCTGGGGGCCCCAGTAGATGGATCTGAGAAGGCCTGGGAGAGAATGGCAAGAGTAGTAGCTGGAAAAATAGTAAACGGATACTCCAGGTAAGGAAGAGCTCGTTCCTGATTTAAAAATCCAGAAATGAAACCTTTTTTTAACAGTAAATGCTTGCAGATGCTTTATGCTTTTGTTGTAGTAATTATTTAGCCAGTAGGTGAGCTGAGTCCATTTATGTTCCTCATGCAACTTTGCAAACGACTGTCACAGCAGCAAGATGTATTTTTCAATGACTGCATGAATAAAGGACTCTCTGATCTACATACCTATCAGAGGGGACTGGCTCCTGGGATTCTTGTACCGAAGTTCAGCTGCACAGCTGTCTGTTGCTGGCCTGCACCCAATCAACATCCAGGATCAGCGCATAATCAATGTCGATCTTTCCTCAGTGGTGAGTCAGAGCCTGTGTTTGAAATCTGATGAAGTACACCTTGGTAAATTAAAACACGGCTGAAGGTAAAGGAACTGGAATTTTAAAGTATTCAAAGAGTAAGAAAAACCACATGCAGTGCATTGTCTCAAATTTGGTCTGGTAGGGGGTCAATTTATGTTTTTGAAATAATAGAAGCAGCACCTGAATAATTCATGAGAGGGAAATGAAGTAGCTCATTCCTACATGAGAAGAAATTCAGACAAAAGATCTGTAGCTACTCTTCCATATTCATGTATGACATTTCAAAAGGAACATTGACTTTTGATTTCATACCACATAACCATCACATCAGGTAGCTGTGCGTTTCCAGATTTGCTTGTGCACAGCCCTAATCCACAGCTTATATAAGTTTTGTCACATCAAACACAATACTGACATATTTTCACCCTGTAAAGTTGTTATACAAAACACTTGCTATTTACACATTAAGCAGATACAGAGAGAGCGTGAGTGTCGTCTCCTTTGACTCCTGAGGGAACCATCTGGATGTTTAAGCGCAAAGCAAATACACCGCAGCGATCACCTGGGGACTGTTCAGGAAAACAGGTTCACTGGAAACTCTGGGTTTCCTGCTCCTGAAAGAAGGCTAAATTAAACTCCATGTGTGCTCCTGGAGTTTGAAGCTTTAGACACACACAGGATACTGATTAATAGATCAAAGTTCAGTAAATGTAGTCTTTAAATTTAAAAACAACATCTCAACATTCACATCAAATGCAGACATCTCTTCTACTACTAATAACCAAATTGATTATTCCTGTGTCTGACTCTGTCGTATCTTTTTGATTTCCATCTTGAGCTGCTGTTATCAGAGTAACAGCTGAATGATTATGTTTAAAACTTCATAATTTCAAGTCTGATAAACAATGGCTTGGTGGATGACATGCTTTTTTAAAATTTTAAATAAATGTCATGGTCTGCACTGGCATACAATTGTATTTCTGGCCCTACTGGAGTAACATGGAGGGTCTGCTTTTTATTTACCAGTTGCCATGGTGACTCTTGCTCGCTGAGGTCCACTGTTGATCAGGGTGAACACGGTCAGATTTAATTGAAAAGTTTCCCCTCTCAGATATAATGACCTCAGTGTTCAGGGTTAGAGTCAAGAGTTTTCAGCCTGTTAAACCTGCTATACACCCCAGCTAGTCGCTAACTGTCTTCTGCTGTTACCCACATTGGAGTACTAGTACCATTAAGGGTACTTTGGAGTACAGCAGAAGGTAAGGTTTCTTCATTGTCAATATAAAAATATGCATCAGTAATGGATCATTTCTAAAATAACTGGACGCAGCAACTGTTGTAAGCTCTCAGCTTAAGTATCCAGTGACATCACGAATCAGGATTTTTGTTCAAAACATGGCAGCAGTGTTTCTGCAAACACAAAGAAAGCAGCGATCCTTGTGTGACCCCTTTACTCTCTAATAACTGATCTGAGGAAGGTAAGGGAAACACTGTGTCTCATTTTATCACTGCAATTTAAAAAAACATATTTTTTACTAGATTTAAAAGCTCATGGTGTCGTGGTTTACACAACTGACTAACAAGCAAAAGATCTCCAGTTTAATCCCAGGAGAGACACAAATCCTGTTGGGGTTTTATCAGGAAAAGCACCTGGTGTTAAAATGTCTGCCAAATCCAGATCATGTGGAGTTAACCACTGTGGCTTGTCAGTTAGTACTTGGCTGAAAACAATAAATAAAGAGCTTACATTAGTGGAAAAGAAACCTGAGAACCAGTGTGTACTATGTATGACTGAGCTATTGGGTCTGAAACCAAAATAATAAGTTAAAAGGGGTCTTTTAGGAGTAGGGATTAAAGGAATAAACAGAGCAAAACTGTTACAGACAGGTATTTGAGACGATGGATCACTGCAACTTTACATCTTATTTTTGGAAGAAACATTTATTTAATACTTAATACAAAAATTGAAGGTTTTCCAATAAGATTTAGGTTTCTGTAAGTGAGGCAGCAATATTAAATACTGTTTTATTAGCATATTAAAAGAAAGAGTTGTTTTGTTTAAATATAGCTGAAATTTATGAAAAACAAGGCCCCCGCTGGTCTGTTTCACATCACAGCAATGATTTTCTACTAACATTCAAGTCAACACAACTACTCATCATCTGTAGTAGCTCCAAGTAAAGCATTAGAGGTTTCACATGTTACTCGAGTAAAGGTTTAAGCCACAGCAGTAAAAAGATACCTGACATGTCTGAAGCACCATACAGCACATACCCGGTCATGTAATGAGGAGAACAGGATAAATGAATCGTACAAAATAACACATTTGTGCCTAAATGTTTCTTTAAAAGAACAAAAAATAGGTAGTATATGAATGAGGTTTTAATCATGGATAATAGCACTGTATTCTTGCCTCCTAGGTTAAAGGTCACTTGGACTACATGCGTCAGATGGACACCATCTTGGTAGCAGTAGGAGTTCCCACTAAAGAAGTGCCGGGAACCTCTTTTGCAATTCCTCAATATGTAACAGTGGCAAAGGGGACGGTGGACATCGCTGGCCAAACCACCAATGAGCGACAAGCGGCCGAGACACAAAACCACACTGAGAAGCCTGAGACGCAACAAAGCAGAGATGCCAAAGAGTTGGCAGAGACGGAGGAGACTGCTGACGGTTGGGATATCCCTGATATTTCAGATCTGCTGGACTCATTAAACGATACAGAATCAGACAGCAAAATGTCACCGCAGAAAAATTCACCTCGTATTTCAGACGAGAAGGCTCCTAATAACATCACAGCCACTGATGTGAATGTCCGGTGTGACGGTGTAGACAAGGACGACCGGGATAATGAACACATATCATGGAGCTGGGATGACACACATTGGACTACAGAGAACTCGCACAAGTGAAGGCGGCCAAACTTGTAAAGAGCATGTTACTGGACCGGCTGCTTCCTTGTAAACTCTTCTCAAGTTTGTTTGTTTGGATTTTTGTTTTTTTGTTTTTTTGTTATTGGAGAAAATATTCATTCCATTCTCAACAAAGTAACATGAAAGAGACTGCACAAGAATCGACACACACATACGGCAGCTTCTAGTGAAAATCCCCCAAATGAAGTGTTTTGTTTGACTGCTTAAACACGGGTTTAGATGTATTGATTGAATGATAATTTTGGTTATTGTAGATAACTTTTTTTTTTATAAAAATGTAAATATGGTCATAATTTATTTTACAAATGTGCTGTGAGTATTAAAAAGCAGTCATGTTTTGTGTGTTTCCGGTTGAAATAGTTTCTGTTTGCTTGGTTTGGGATATTATATATAGTGTGATTCCATATAGATAGCAGTGATTCCACAAATATGTCTTCTCTATGAGGCTTTTTTCCTGTCCTGTTCTATAAGACTCTCACAGTAGTGATTCACAGCTTACTATAGAATTGCATTCTCCACTGGCACTGACAATTGGAAATATTGTTGACCCTGACACTGGCTGAGAGCGAGTAGACCTAACAGAATGTGAGCATAAAATAAATAGATTCTTTTTCAATGTCTCTTCAGCCCAAGCCTCACAGTGAATAAGTCAGATTGTTACCAGCTATCGCGCTTTTCCACTGTAAACCCTGATATACCCTATAAGCTATCTTTAAGTACTATTCAGTCCAAAGTGTCAACCTGGTTGGGGAGAAGGAGAGGCAACTCAAGCCCAGCGTGCTCGGCATCCAGCAGATTGACAGCATCAGTGGCGGTGGCGGGCGGGTGCGTGGGGTCAGAAGCCAGAGGTGAGGGTGGATTGCTAGCAATGTTGGGCTCTCCCGAGTTACGCAGAGAGAGCGAGAGCGCCGGTGAGGGTCTTCGGGGCGACCGCGAAGAACAGCAGGGCAACAGCTTCCCCAGAGCTCGCTTGAAGTCTCTCATGAACAGCGGGTAGATGATGGGGTTGATCGTACTGTTGCAGTAGCCCAGCCAGGTTATGGCGTCAAAGAGCGCAAGGGGGACGCACTCACACACTGCCTGGATGAGGATGGTGACAAGGCAATCCAGGCGTTAGGGTTTAACAACTTAATGTAAGAGAAAAAGTTTAATACAAAAACACATAAAACATAAATGGACAAAATGAATAACAGCTACTAGATGACACAAATATGCACTGCCACATGCTGCAACTAGTGCAAAATTGTACTCATAAAAGATTGATTTAGTTGTTAAATGCACCAGTACTGCCAGATTGTACCTAAATATAAGAAAGAATTAGTAAAACATTAGGAAAAAACTAATCTCTTAAAGTAAATGTGTTTTCATATCATGCACAGATGTGTGCACAGACACAGATGATAATGCATCAACAAACATTACAATGTAACACAAAGCTAAGGAAGTAGAAGACTATAAACAACGGGCAATGAATGAAAGAACATGCTTGTGTATTAGCTTTATTACATTATAACATCTATTGAATGTTTATTAGTTTAATAAGCACATTTTTTTGCCAAGTTGTATATTTTATTGACCTAATTTACAGCCCACATTTATTTGTTTATTATGAAATTGTTGAAATAAAATGAATTAAAATTATATTTACATAGAAAATTAATAATACATGCGCACACATACACAGGTGTATTGCACATACATTTTTCAATAGATGTAATTAATTCAATTAATTGACATTTTTAAAATCGACTCAATGTCATGCGTTTTACCCTAAAAACACTCTATATGTGTGCAGCCCTAGATGTATGATTTATTTACTTTGAGAACTCGGTACATAGATGCATCGTTTATTTTCTCTGTCTGGCTGTTAAGAAAACTGATCTTGAAAATAACCAGTAGGTTTGGGGAGCGACAGTGAAGAAGGGGACAGCTGTTAGAGGAGAGCTTCCAATACTATCAAGATGAGGCAGGGAGGCGGTGGGAATGGGACAGAAATGGGGGGAGTTCGTTTCACACACCACATTGAGTGCGAAAAAGAAAGGAAAGCGCAGGCACAGTCAAGTCTCTGTGCTCTGTGTTATGCAGGGGAGAAGTGAGAGGGCACAGATGGGAAATCAAAATGACTGGATCACTGAAAGCTTGAAAAAAACAGGACAAGTGTCATTACCAATTTAGATTAAGCTGTTTTCTGACATTCGTTTACTCTCGGCGAGGTTTTTCGGGGTCCTCCTTGTTTGTTTGCTGAGTAATAAGTGTGTATATTCATTCAGTCTAATCAGATCGAAATCACTTTGAAAAGAGTACCAATTATAAATGGTACTTTTGTAGGCTGTTTTCGAGGCTTTAGGAATGAGTCAGCCACACAAAGCTGAAATGCCAATCTATTTCCTCGTTAGATCGCCTGGCAAGGCTGTGACGCCAAGGCTGGCCAACACAAAAATAGATCAGTATCCAAGTGTTTTTTTCTCTCTTTTTTTCTTCTTTTTTTCATGTATTTCACACTCTTTTCGTGCCCACCATGTTTATAAAATTGTGAGAGTACCTCTGAATCACTGAGATAGATGCACTGAGTCTTAATAAAGACTAAGATGCTCAGGGATGTTGCATATATGTGAAGCCAACGTGGATTGAATGAAATTATTTTTCTTTTCTAGCTCATCTGATCACAAACTATTTAATAATTCCTTTACATATGTTTATGTAGCAGATGCATTTTTTTCCTCTATGACATCTCTGTGTCATTAGTGATGGAGACAGCCTCCGGTACTCCTACTGACCTCTGCCATGTTGGTGATGAAGAAAGGCAGCCAAGCACTGAAGAAGAGTCCCAAGAGGACTCCCAGAGTCAGACTGGCCTTGAGTGCCCTCCGACCCTGCCTGTGAGCCAGGCGACGCTCGCTGTTCACTGACGGCTGTGGACAGGTGGTTATAATACAGATCCTTAATCTCAACAAGCACTGATATCATGTAAATCCTCTTTGGCATTAGTTATTCAAATCCATTTTGGCTCCCTTTGCAGTTTGTCCAAAAGTCTTGAGCCACATCTCATATTTAAAAATACTTTGGCATAAAAACTGTCAATATGTGCTCCAATTTATTGAAAAGTGCAAACATGCAAGAAAATAATTTAAAAGGCAAACTTCTGATTACTTTGAAAGTCAGTATTTGGCATGACCATCTTTATTCTTCAACACAGCTGAGCTTTCTAAGCCAAGTTTTCTCCAGGCTTCTTGAAGGACAATCAAAGTTCTACTTTAGATGTTGCTGTCCTTTCTCTCTAGATCATCCCACACTGCTGCAGTAATGTTGAGGTTCGGGCTCTGGGGAGGCCAATCCATGACTGGTAGTGTTCCATTGTGTGTTTTTCTATCCAGGCATGCTTTTACTGCATTGGTAGTGTGTTTGGGATCATTGTCATGCTGTCATGCATGGTGAAACAAAATCTGACAACACTTTTCTATGTTCATTATTCCATCCGTGTTGACAAAGTATCCCAAACCAAGTATAAAATGCAGTACCAAACCATGACAGAGCCTCCAGCTTTCTCTGGACTCATCACTCCATTACATCTGTTGCTACTGATGCAAGTCGCTTAACAAACAAAATTACATTCCTAAAAATGGTAAGGCACAAAAAATGGACTGTAAATGAGCGAAAAGGAAGCAATGAGAAAACCTTTGAAAGTCCTTCAGAAAGTCTAAAGAAAGTCTGGCTCCTTGGAAGCAAATTATAAAGAAATGAGTGCTGGCTCAAGACTTTTGCACACCATTGTATTTGTTTGATTAGTGGTTTTGCTTGAGTTCTTCCTTTTTGTCAAATCAAAATAATTTTCAGAGTTTGCGGAAACATATTTATTCACTTCATCTTAAGAATACTGTATACTGTACTGTCATTTCAGTCATTATAAACAGAGACTGTGTAGTTAAATATCACCGAGCTCCTCAGAGGTTTGCATCCAAGAGCTGGAACAAGCTGATACATGATATGGAGGATACAGTGAAGATGCTGATTTTAAAGGCTTGATGCCTTTCTCCTTTCACCTGAGTCGCTAAAGAGCAAACTTGTTTTCAGTTCATTTACTATCTGCAGAATTATTTTTAACACTGTGTACTTGCTCTCTTCTTTTTCACAGTTTTAATTTCATAAAAGACATAGCCAGTAAAAATCGAATAAGATAAGGACACGTTTGAGCTGCATTCCTACCATTGATTTGAATCCTGCTCTTTAAATGTTCACATTCAAGGACACTTTCCACCTCTTAGCAACAGTCTTTAACATCACCACAATGTCCTTACTATGCCGAGAGAGTTTCATGTCAATAGATTCATTGGTAAGGCTTTAGGCTTATCCTTTTCATCCATTCATCCTTTTCTGTGCTTTTTGTTATTATTTGGTCGGCAGCAATACACTGACAGCCTTCGCTCTGTTACATTTAACTGTTTGGTGTCTCTTTTTCTTACCGGCATGTTTTGTGACACAGGAGGCTCCAAATGGCTGCAGTCATCTCCGTCCTGCTGAGCTTGCCCTGCTGCAATGCCCGGCGAAGGAGGCCGGGAGGGTTCTCCGAGAGAAGGGTGCGGGTGAGGCGGGTGGCTCAGCGCCGCCACCCTCTTTGCCTGCCTGCGTGCCACCAGAAGGATCCGGCAGTAGGTGAAACAAATGGCACTGGAGGGCAGAAAGAAGGTGAGCACAGATGCCACCAGAGCAAAGGGCAGGGTCACCCGCAGACGACACTGGAAGGAAAGGCCACCTGAAGGTGACAGCTGAAAGTAGGATTCTGGGTACAGTTTGTCAGAGTAGGAGCTGATGTTCCCAGTGCTGACCCCAAGAACAGATGAGTGTCCGCTCCTGTGGCCCAAGCTGTGCCATTTCATCTGAATGGGCAGGAAGGAAGCCAACGCTGCCAGCCCCCAAGCAGCCCCTACAAGGATTAACGCCCGAGGCGGGGTCATCCTCTGCTTATAGCGCAGGGGCGAGATGATGAAGAGGTAGCGGTCCAGGCTGATCAAGCACAGGTTCAGGATGGACGCGCTGCAGCACATCACATCAAAGCAAAGCCAAACCGGGCAAAACGCAGGCCACAGCACCCAGGCCCCGCACAGAACGTTGAGCATAGCTGGGGGCATGACCACCAATGCCACCATTAGATCGGAGAAGAACAGAGACACCAGGAAGCAGTTTGAGGTGCAGCGCAGAGAGCGATGGGCAAACACCAACGCAATGAGCAACATGTTGCCACAGATGGTCATTAGGATGATGATGGTCAGCATAAAAGCTAACAACCAAGGGCCGCTGCCGGTGATGTTCCAGGCGCTGGTGCTGGTGGAGCTGCCGTTGTAGCTCCCTAAGGTCCCAGACAAGTGAGAGTCAGCCATGGCACCTGCTGGCAGAAGTCAGTGAACGAGCTCTTCAGGCAGCACTAGATGTTACAGACCTTAACCAGTTCTCCTTTGCAGCAAAAGCTCACATTTCAGGGACATCGTTAAATGGAAAGCCACTGAGGTCTTGTGCTGAGAAATCAGGGTTAACTGAACTGTTCTCCATGGATAAAAATCTCCATCCAGAAATACATCCAGGTGTCCTGGACTTACTTCCACACCCACCAATATAGTGATCCAAATCCCCAGCAGTTTCACTCATCTCTCCATCCTGGCCAGTGTCCCTGTCTCATCCACAGCTAAGAGCCAGAATGAGCCGTTCGATAGCTGACAAGAGGGTTTCGAAGCAGCATGTCACAATGATGACAGGCTCCGGAGGAGGGCACAAAAACAGAAAAGCCTTGAATCGGCATATGAGAGCAGGCTCACTGAAGATGAAGAGAACAAGGATCAATGCTCAAAATTATACCTCACCTCACAGAAGTGGATCTGTCTCTCGCAAGTCCTTTGCTGTGCCTTGCTGAGCTCTGCTGCCTTACACAAGTCCGTTTTATTCTGGGAAACACAGCAAGGCAGCAAAAAGCAGCAGAAAATTGTGCAGCAGTCATTTGTAAGCACCGCTCTGTTCGCGAGTGCTCTACAGGTATCACGGCCATGTAACGCTCGGTCCTGTTAATCCCTGTGTCGGCCACTCCAGCGTGCCTCCCAGCCTGAGCGCACAGCTACTGAGAAGGAGCGTGTCAGAGCATTGAGCCGTTAATGCATAACCATGCACAATCACAGCCAAGATATGCTAATTCTAAATCATAGGAACTAGTGTGGGTGTTTTGTTTAGATTTTTTTCTCCCTTGTTTGGACATGGTGTTTTTAACTACTCTGGAATAACAATTTTAAAAATGTCCGTCACGCCTTGATTTTCTTTTCTCATATGCACTATATACATATATTTTGACACTACTCCACCACCACAGTCACCACCAAAGTGTTTAATTATCAGCCTTAGTTACAAGTTACCTTGCAGTGATTGTGATTGATCCATCATTTATAGGGAGATGACTGTTTAAAACCAATAATACGTAAAACATGGATCAGCTGTATTTGAATGATAACACTGATTGCATTTTAATCTGCCAGTTTCTCAGTAATGCATTGTAATATTTCAGCATATTTTTGTTTGTTTTGGATGACTCACACATTATACCATTAGTGAAGAAATTCCCTATTATATAACAATAACCACTTTACGTCATCTTGTTATTCTCAATGCACAGAGATGACGAGACAACCCCAGAATCCTTCATTTCCTAACAGGAACATTTGAATAGCCTTATAGGACTGCTTTTACATCCCTGCCTCAGCCTTCTTCTCTGACAGTTTTCAGAAAAATTACTTCAAGCACCTTTTTCAAAACTGCATTAACACTTGACTCCTAACCCCCTACCCCTCCTCAAGTGTCATTATTACTCCTCAGAGTGTATGAAGTATAATCTAGCTGATGTAACGTATTACACAATCCTCATCTTTGTACCACTTGGTTAAACATGATTTGTACACAATTACATACCTTACAAAGCATGTATGGAACAGCTTATTATTAACCCACAACTCTTTTTTTAATAATTATTTTATTAAATAAACACAGACCGTCCTTATAGGGCATATACAAATCATACAGTCATACAAGGAAGGATGTCAACAGGGAGACAAGAGTCTGACTGTAGAACAGTGCAAATGGTGACGCACCCATAATCAAAACAAAAACAAACACTTTGGGAAAAAAAAAAGAGACAGTCCCTTGGTGACGTGCAGTTATTGCTCCTGTTGAAGAAAACAGAGACAGGTTTCATGAATTGTCATTTACATAACCAGCGATACAGGGTTGTTATTGAGAGTTAGAAGTGGGGAATCAATTCCTTAAATGATTTAGTTTTAGTGGTCTTATCTCTTTCTCTAGAAAAAATAGAAATAAATTCAGTATTTTTATTTATTTTTATATATATACACACACACACACACACACACACACACACACACACACACACACACACACACACACACACAGAGACTGAAATTATGCCAGCATTATACACATTTCAGACTTTATGAAATCTACTGGTATTTATAACGATTATAACAATTTAATCAATTTTTTCCATGGACAAACCAACCTTATCGCCTCTGTGCAGCATATAATGTGACCTCAGGTTATTCTGACAATTGGCATACGCCATGCCGAGCCCTGCTCCCGAGCCAAGTGAAATTGGCCATGTGTGCCCTATAATTGAGAAAGATGCTTTAGATTATTTTCAAACACTCAAGCACTTTACAGCATGATTAAAAACAGATTAGAGATGGTGTGCTACAGCCTTTCACCCTGTAGCCTTTTTCCCCCCATCGTAATTACCTCAATTTTTAACATGCTTCTTTAAAAGCTTTTTGGGCCTTTTGCTGTCTCCGTAACAAAGGCACATCATTTTCCTACATCTAAAATCTGAAATGACTATTGTCTGTGGACAAAAAAATACATCTCATCTATTCGCAGTAAAAGACAGCCATATGTATGTGTTACTGTAACGGGAGTAGAACATTACTGCAGCCATGCTTTTTTTCCTCAAGGACTTTTGAGCAAAAGGAGCTGATCTAGATTCAGTAAAGCAATTAAACTACTTACGTTTGAAGAACAGAACAGAAAACACAATGCCTAACCCCAGACCAGTGCCTGAGAGACAGAAAAAAAACAGCTGTTAATGTATTATTTATTTATACAGCTACTTTGTAATGCTTATTTGGTGTATATGATGTCATCTGCTGCCTTTGGTTAATGTACTTTTAATCATCATTTGATCTATGCTGTATGATTAGTCTAAGAGCAATATGTCCCCACTCTTTTTTCTACAAGATGGTTTAAAAAAAAAAGACATTTCATGTTATCTTGCCACAGCATATAAGAAGAGTTTTACCGTCTTAATACACAGTCTCTTTAAAATAAAGTGGGCCTGCTTGGCGTAAACCTACCTATTCTTCACCGCACCTAACTCCATTCAAATATGCATCAATTTATGGATCTGGATCTTTGCTTCTTAACAGTAAGTGCATGGCCCTGTTACGTTAGGCACCCCCTGGCCAGGACCATCTCCTTAGATCAAAACTTATTTTACTAGATTATCCAACTTTTCCCCTACTATCTGACGCCGTTTCTTGTTTACTCTTTAAGTTCTGGAAAAGCGAAAAGAGTTAGCGAAACAGCAGAATAGCTCAAATGTGAATAACCTAAACCATTGGTTCTGTTTTATATATATATATGCCGAATTAAGAGGGGGACAGAAATATCTTGTAAAATTCTTTAAGTTGCGTACTAGAAGACGTGTCCGTATTAATCAGCGATTAAGAATTAGGTTGACATTTTCTTAGCAGCGTTTGCACTGGGCTAAGTGAAACGCATAAAAAATGAGCGAGAACATCAAAGGCCAAATATCTTGAGACTTTAATAAAATGACAGAGTATACCCAATCGTAACTGTATGTATTTAAAATAAACAAAGCATAAAAAAATGACTGGTTATTCAGTTGTCCTTTACAAGCCCTTATGGCTAGCTACTTAGCCTCTCGCCCAGTCAATGACAGCTGTGGATTTCAATATAAACTGCTTCTTAAGTGGCCCTTGTTTTGGTACAGGACAGTATCGTTACGATTGAGAAACTGAAGCATATTTACCTAATTTAATGGCACCGTCTGCTAAGCATCGGTCCCACTTTTTCCCCAGCTCTTTCTCAGACATACTGAACATTAGCTTGTGGCAGGCTAGAACTAACAAATGCACCTCTGCGTGATGCTTTCACGTGTTGTCGGAAATATATCCCTAGGGTTACGATTTAAACGCAGAAGAATAAACGACAACACTGAAAATTCTATGATTTTACAAGTGATTGGTTTAAACATTCACCCTTTACCGCCTTGGTGTTACTGACAGAACTTATGTTAAGGAGGAAACATTTAAAAAACTAAAGAAAGCCAAGTAACGTCTTTTCTTTGAAAGCAGCATTGAAACTCTTGCAAACCTCGCGATAGGTTATACCCCAACAACTGAATGGCGCCAGCTTGCGGTAAAGAAAGGATTATCCCAAACAAGTCACTTTGGTCCATACAATATCCAGCAAGCTGTACAGTAAAAAAGTTTGGAAAAAAGAAAACAAAACCAGGCACGCTGTTATGTATAGCAAACTTTCTGAGTTTAATTTGACACAAATCAGTACACTGTCGTGAAGTCATCTAACATGATTTCCTAAGACGACAAAATACAGTTTCTGACAACATACAGCGTACAAACATAGTATCCATTACACAAAAAAACACCTTGGCATGTTTGAAAGTGTTCTCACTAACAAAGATGTGCCATTAGCTGGTATGCAATACTCTGAATCTGCAAACTGTACAACTTGTGTCTAACACACAGAATTAAGGTACCAAAACATGAAAACCATGTTATATATTGAGACTTTATCAAACATATCAAACCCAAAACATCACAACAAAGGTTCCACTGTTACTCCTCAGCAGGCAAAGTGTAAAACAGCCAAAAGTTCTCTTATTGGCAGCAAGCACAGCTTCTTATATGGTGTGGACTACAATTTGGCTTCTTAATAGATTTCAAGTGAACTCAAAGGTTGGGCTGGTTTTGGGTGCTTTACTCACTGTGAAAGTTTGTGTGTGTGAACAGCAGAGGTAGAAACTGTATCCTTGGAGAATAAAAGTGTCTTTGGCTAAAAACTAAAGAAATCACCTTTGCTTTTACTGCCTTTGCTGCAGTACATGTGTATCGTGGGTGCTAACCTCATGCTGGACTGCATTTCATTACATGTAAAAAAATAAAATTAAAATAACAATATCTATAATGAACACAGGTGAAGACACAATCAGCCCCCTCTCCTGGTCCTGTGGAACCTCATCCCAGCTGTACTTCAGGTCACTCGGTGGACCCTGGCAGAGGAGATTCTTCTCCTTCTTCTGCTGCTAGTGACTGGCTAGTTGTCTTCACAGAGCTCTTGCTGATTTCCAGGAGATCGCGCAGCTCCTTGTTCTCAATCTGAAGGTAGAAAATGTTTTTTTCAAACATAACTTTTGAAGTTAAATATCTCTTCCTTATAACATGCATGTGCTTCCCCATGCAAGCAGGTTTTGAATGAAAATTGTGATGGATGCATCGCATCTTCTCTTTTAAATAGTGTTACTGTTTATTTGTGATAGAATTTTTTGCACTTTGGCAGTGTTGGGGGAAGCAGATAACCAAAGCAAATACAGACAAATTAAAAAGAAAGTACATCGTCTTTTATTTCTCAGGTTTTATCAATAAGACCTAATAAGAAGAAAAAAAAATGATGAGTTCCTTAGCAAGTACTAAAATTATTTAAATACAGCCCCAGATGAACAATAACTCATGTCATTATTTATTTAATAAAAAGAAGCATCGTGTAAAAACTTGTGTACGGTCATTACAATGTTGCTTCAGCACACTGAAGATCACGATTATTCGTTACGGTCCCACCAGTGTTCCAGCTGAGTTGAGGTTTGGACCTTGACTGAAATATTAAAAAGCTGTGATTTCCTTTTTGTCAGCCATTGTGCTGCAGATTTGCTGCTGTGCTTGGGATCATTGTCCTGCTTTATGAGTCAGTTTCAGCCAAGCTTTAGCCATCAGACAAGACTTCCCTCATTTGACTCTAGAATACTTAGGTACGCAGAGGGATTTTCGGATGATTCAAAGAGTTCACGGTGCTCAGGTGCAAAACAAGCCCTAAATTATCGCAGCTCCACCAGTGTGTTTGACAGTTTTCACTGAATGAGCTGCTGTGTGTTACAGCCAAACATTTCCACACTGGTCTGGTCTGTCCAAAGGACAAACTTTATGCCTTACAGTTATGCAAAACTAACAATGCTGCCTTGTTTTTTTTTTGTTTTTTTTATTAAAGGAAAGAGGATTTTTTTTCTCCCTTTCATTTAACGTACTAACATAGCCCTGTAGAGTCTAAGCTGTAGCTCTTGGATTTTTAGCCATGAGCATTAAACAGTCTGTGGCTGAATTAGCTAGAACAACCACTCCTGGGAAGATAGCTATTGTTCTGAATGCTTTTATTCATTTATATTCTTAAATACACATTTGTTACCGTTTGGGAAAATGTACCTTTTCAACAAACTTTACAGTTGTAGCATATTTAGAAAACTCACAAAAGGTTATCACAAAGATGGCACAGTAAGAAATCTAACCGACTGGTTTAAAAGGCCTAATAAACCCCCAAACAAAACAACATGCTCCTTGACCTGATGCACTAAACCTAGCCATTCCACTAAAAACTGACAACTCAGCTCTCATTTGCATTTATGATCCTCTATTATCGTTGCATCATTTTGACACAGAAGCTGATGTCTGAGGTCTGTGGTAAAATCACATATTTTTCCACAGACCTCAAGAGGAAAGGTGTCATTGTGTCCATGTATAACTGCATTTCTCACCTCTAGCTGAGCAAGCCTCTCTCGAACACAGCAATAGTGCTTATCATCCACCTGCACTGCTCTTCTCATCACCTGGCCCATCTCGCATATCCGTTCCACTTGGCTCTGCACTTCCTGGAGAAGAGTCAGAAATCAAGTTGGTTGTTTTTATTTTAAATTTGTGTGTCTATGTATTTGGAATCATAGCCCATTAAACGTGTGAGCAAATTAAAGAAATGCAGAGTTGATGTACTTTGGCATGGTCCTCATGGAGGCTGAGCACAGGTTTGGTGTCCAGCTCCTTCTTTGCCATCATCAGCTGGAGCACATGCTTGCGATACCGACACATGATCAACTCGAGCGCGTACTGGTGTTCTTCGAGCGACACCCATAGTTCTACAAAGACATAAAAAGTGTTAATACTGGTATATAAAACCAGCCAGTCAGCAGAACCTTTTTTTTTTTTACCTTTATTCTCCCGCTGCAGTTCCTTGATTTGAGTGTTTTCCTGAGTCAGAAGGACATGAGGTTTGTATTTCGTGAGCTCCTGTATCTCTGAACTGTCATCTGTGTGCTGAGAAAAGAGCAGAGAAGAAACAGATAAAGAAGACTTTAGCGAACGCATATCACGAAAGCATATCCTAGATACGAGGGAAACTCGCTTTGTAGTACAGGTCACTGTTTAACTAGTTCAATGTGTAAACCAAGCAGTAGTGCAGCTTTTCATAAACGTGAGCTATCTGCTCGAGTTTACCTTGTCTGGCAGAGCATTTCCCACCTCTCTCATGCCCTGCACTCTCTGATTTAGGGCCTCGGACTGCTCTATCAGTCCCTCGGCGGCTGTGTCGTGCTCTTTTAGCCTCTCGAGAAGGGTCCGAGTATCGGCCAGCACTTTTTCGAAAGTGCAGGCCATTTACTGAAAAGTGACAGCTCTTTTTACGCTACGTAGAAAAGCTACTACAAAACTAGCTAGTCGAGCGAAAACAACTCGCAGCCGTTGTTTAGCTGGGCTAAATAACCTTAGCCGAGGCAGCTCGGTGCCATTATAGAAACATAAATATCCTTACTGTTTCGCTATTTAACTAATGTTGTATCGGCAGACAGGGCAAGTACCAGACACCCAGATCAAAATATTACTACATTACTAGAATATTACTGCTTCAGAAACTGACGTTTCCGTGTAGAACTAAACTGTTAGCGACGCTTCCTTCTTCGTCTTCTTCTTCTTTTCCTCCTCCTCCTACTTTTGGTGAATGGTCAAACCAACGTTGAGTCGCCACCTACTGGGGTGGAGTGCGGTGTAGACGTTTGGCACACAACCAAAAGCGGGGTAAATGGCTAAACCTATCTAGCTTGTCTTTAAAATATCTTTACATAAAGATATCTAAAAAAAAGAAAAGAAAAAGAAAAAATGATATTGTTTCTCCACTGTTCAACAGTTGTATGTTACACCAAATGAACAACATCAACAACAACAACATAATTTTAAAAATTATCAACATTTCAAGTAAAAATGTAACGTAAGCCACTTACAGTGTTGAAAAAAATATTACTATCGGGTAATTTCAAAGTGAGTGAAGGGCTGAGTTGAGTTGATGCATTATGTTACATTTTCCTATGTTGGGTTTTTGTGCAACGTGTAGTCTCAGAAACTCTCCTGTATGGGGAGAAAACTTAGTTATGGCGACACCTATTCAGTTTAGTTATCTAATAAATGGCATGATAGTTATTATTTACTCATTAATCGAATAATTAATGGGTTTATTATTTATTGAACTCGACTGGATTACTCTTACATATCTGTTTTCCAGTCTAGACAGCGAGGTAGATAAAATGTTGACGTTACTATAACGCAAATGCCTCCCATCTCTCTTTGCGGCGGTTTCTTATCAGCGCCTTGCGTAGCCACTCTTCGCTTTAGGATCTTTGGTCTACCTAGTATCGTCAAATATCGCGTTAGCCGCCTCCCTATCTCTACGCAATGTGCCGTGCTGCTTCTAGCGGCGCTGGTGACAGTGCTGAAAGCTGTTGGGGTGAGTTTTTAATATTTTATCCCTTTTAGCAGAAGAATTTAAGCGTGTACTGGTAATATATCAATAATAGTTTTCTTTTTTGGTCAGTGAGTACTTAGAGGTGAATTGGTGAGTCAGCGCTTAGTCGTACGCACAGTTCGGGCCTGGGTGGGGGCTGCCTTGTTACAGCTCCACATAAATCACGCGAGGGCCGAGGAGTACAACGGCATGCTAGCTAACGGTAGTCGCTACTAGCTACTTAGCATTGCCAATGGCCTAGTTATGCTGTCGAAGGTATAAATAAACAGGCGCGTGATGTTTTTTCTAAGACGTATTAGAGTCTGGCGAAGAAACAGCACGTGTGTAAAATGAATGTGGTTTACTTTGGAGACAAAAATGGCATTTAAATAGAATTAAGCACGAGGCTTATATCTAGCTTCTTTGTTGTTCCGTCCTCGTGCCGTTAACGCCGATAATGTTATTATTGCGTTATCGACGTAAAGAAATGAATAAACTGAGTGTCTATATTTAACGTTGTTCTTGACTGGCAAGAAATTAAAATGTAAATAATTATAAGTACTTTTTAAAGAACTGTCCTGGTGTCGGCAGTCACTTTTGGCATTGTCTGTTCTTAACTCTATTGTCCGTTTAGCTTAAATAGCCCGTGTTGCAGGTTGGCGTGTGATACGATCCAGTTCTAAAAAACGTCTCCATTAAAATATGATTTCCAGTTTAAAAAAATTCTTTATAATCAGTCCCAGCTAAATTAATACATAGAAATTCTATGTATTTTGACTAATGGCCGAAACCACATTAAACATTAATGTGAAAGAGAAGTCGAAATGCTATCTCTATGTACAGTGTACAACGTTGAACCGTTGCTTAATTACCAGCAAACTTTATGTTCAAGGACTCCAAGCCGCACAGGAGTTAAGTCATCAGGTAATTACAAAAGAACTGAATGCGTTTTAGTTAAAGAAATTCTTCATCATTAAGTGTTGCTAAAGACAGTGGAGTAGTAGCTGTTTACGACGATTAGCATCGGCGAATGTTAATCTGTCAGGTTCTGTTTGTCCACACAAGGTCAGTAAGACATCCTTAAATGTGATTGTGCCGGGTTACTTTGCTTAATGAGCAGAACAGAACTAAAGGAACGAAGTTTTAACGAACTATATTTTAGTTTGTGTGTTTTGAAATCGACTGGTTAGACGTAACGTTCGCGATGGCGTTGCATACCGAAACGTGTTGGATCAGGCCTTGTTGGCAGTTCCAGCTGAGGATAGCGGATTGCTGAGAAGTCACATGGTGGTTCCTGTCGGGGCGGTTGTTTTGTTTGCCCAGAGAAAAGACTGTCGTTTAATAAATGTCCAATCATAAGAGGTATCTTTCCCACTCGTGTTATTAAATAACAAACAGACAAAACTGTAGTTTGGTCCCAATTTAAATAATAAATAAATAAACAAAACAAAAAAACCATGGTTAAAACGGCCGATCGCTGCTAGTTGTGTCGTGAGTTGATTTATTTATTTTTTTTCTCGTTTCCTGCGAAATAAAAAGCAGAAAAAATCGTAGATGCCACAGAAGCTGTCTTCGGTTCCTGGCTCATAACCTTTAATACACTTATGCAGTCAACCTTGTAGCAATCACATTTGAGCCTTTTAACAACGTCATATTCTAACCTAGTGGGATGTAAGAAGGGAGACATTGCAACATAGTCACAGCAGAATAGATATCATGTGTCCTTGGTTGGCTCAGCTATCTTGTTTTCAGAGCAGGGTATTTAGGTCAACAACATCCTGCTCTGGTGTGCTGTATGTTACTTGGAGTTTCTGGAAAAAAGTTTTGTTTTTTTTTTTGTTTTTTTTGGGGGGGGTGGTCATACACATGTTACAATGCTTTGTTTGATTGCCAGATTAGCCCCTGTGAAAATGTTTACAGTGGTGTGCATGCAGAACAACTGGGGGGCTGAATGATGAAACAGAGGGCCTTGGTCTGAAATGTTGCCATAAATAACATAGCCTGAACTGACGGTATGCACAAGGACTTGTTGATCCAAAGTACTTGTCAGCTGCCTAGCATTGTATCTAGAGGCATTTGAGGAAAGCTTATTTTTGTACTTGAGTGCGGCTAAAGAATCAAATGTTCCAAAAAACCTCAGGCTGATGGTGCTTGGGGTTTTTACTTGTTTTCATGTGACAGAATAGTCGTATTAGCTGACAGTGTAATTACATTTTTCTCTCTCACTACAGACTCATGGAGCCCTTGGGCCATTTTGTATTTAACCTAAATTTAGATCAGTGGAGTTGGTGATAAGTTTTCATCTAACCAGATCTTCTTTTTTTCTTCATCCCCCTTCAAACAGTATGAAGTGAAACCGAACTGAATTTTTGTACCATCCGCAACTGCTTCAAGTTCAGATCAAATCAAAGAAACTGAAGACAAACCTCCCAAAACAAAGTCAACACTGAAGAAGCGTGGGTGAAAAAGGATCACTTCAAGGATTTAAACGCAAGAAGTAACCAAATCCTGAAACGACCAAAGAATACGCACATCATCCCAACTGCGAAGTGGAAGAGAAGCAAACTTGCGCCCAAGCATATTCTGAGAAGACCAGAGTTGATCTGAAACCAGAAGTTTGTGCCTACTCAACAGCTTTGACAAAGCACACGTCCCAACGCTGCTCCTAGCCCTCCTCATCCTCACTACACCGCCGACTCACCACCGGGGTGTGGAGTGGGCTGCTATCTGCTAGTTGTTGTTGGTTTTTTTTGTTTTGTTTTTTTCCTTTTCCCCACTCCCATAGCTTCCTTCCCCAACTTAACCCTTTTTTTTCCCTCCTTTTTCCTGAGCAGTGTTTTTTGCACCTGCCTTTGCCTTTTTGTTTTATTTTTGCTCTAAATTTCCACCCCCTTTTTTTTTTTATTTTTTACTTTATGCAACATCTAGAACTTGTGCCAGAAACTGTAACAAGTGTGCGTGTTCAACTGTGTGCGTGAAGAGGTCCACAAAAACTGCTAGTTCATCAAAATCCTGAGAGATACAAGATACAAGGCAACCAATAAAGGTAGGTCTCAAGTCAGTTAATGCCCTTCATAGCGTGTTTTTGATGGCTGTAAATGTACTTCTGGTTATGCCACACGTTTTGCTCATCATTACCTCTCTGTATTATTAGGTTTATTAGTGGCCTCTTTTGGATTGTAATATTCTTATAAAACTGGTATCTGATTCAGAATCTGCATTTGTTAGATGCACTACATGATTCACACATGCTTTAAAAACAGATTGTATAACACTTACCATTGCACTGTTTTGGGGCAGTATACCGAGGATGTTGTTTATTCACATTTCTTTTTTTCCCCTCAGTCACTAAAAACCAATGCGTTTTCATCTTTGTCAAAGTTATGCAAACTAAATTATTTGTTTTGGACCTCATTTAAATTTCTCTTTGTAGGACAATATTTTAAGCTGTTGTTTGCAGCAGCCAATTCCAAGCTACCGCAGTGCTTGGTTAGACTTGAATCTTGCGTACTTATTGCTTTCTCCATGTGACATCACATCCTTTTGGTGGAGTGAGTGCAGGAAATGATACTTGATGTAAAATTTTGATTTGATCTTAGTGACCTCTACATTGTCCTTTTGTTAAAGATAACTTTTCTGAAAATGTGAAAGAAGCCAGCACCACTGAGCCACCACCACCTCCAAATACTTGAAGTAGTCATTCAGTTTTGTTGGAAAATGATTTACTTGCCTTCCCTTACCTGATCCACACTCTTCCTATTTTGTCGTTCTCAGGCCATACCCCCCCCTCCCCCTCCTTTTTTGCCTTCTTTCCCCCCCCTTTTGTATCCTCTCTGGGGATTAAAGCCTGCAGCTATTTTCCTTTTTGTTTGTGACACTTGGCACACTGGCTGACTTGCCTTACCTATTATGTTTGTTCCTCTCTTCACCCTTGCAGACATCCAGCGGTGTATCATTGGGTGGTTGCATAAGAATAGTATTTAACACTCAAGCAAAAAAATCCAACAAAAAACAAAAACTTATATCAAAGTTCAGCAAGTGCTCAAGCAAGTTTTGTTCAAGTTTATGGGAAAATATGGGCAGCCCCTGGAAAGGCTTTGTTGAGTTTACCTTGCCTGCGTCGCCACCCACCGCGTTTGTTAGCGCTGACCTGAGCAGCACCTCCCCTGTCGGACTCAGCCTGTCGCCATATGGCCGATCCGTAAGTTTCACCTTCCCACCTTTCTACGTGCCCCACCCCATCGAGCACCCATCCACCCACCTTGCCCCGCATCTTTGCTGTGAATGGCATAACTTCTTTCATCTTTTCAGGCTCCCAAGAATAGCCTCTACTCAGTTATTTTCTTGTAGGGTGAGGGTGTTCTGCCAACTAGACGTCTGAAATTTGATGTAAATGAGCACTTTTAATTTTCGTTTTAAATCGTTTTTATTTTATTTTTTTACATTGTACCCTCCCCGATTAATATTCAGACTGGTAAAAGGGAGTGCAGTGACTCAAGATGGACAATATTAACACTTCGACGTAACTACACACAAAATCCAGGACCACAGATGCATATGAAAGGTGGATACTTGTTGGTTCTCAGGAAAACTGAAAATTGATCTTAAGTAGATGGTATTTACAGTACTCATCCATCAGCACTGGACCAAAGCCCTTAATTCTGTTTGGGGATTCATGTACATTTGCGTTGTGTCATAAGGATTCGTGATAGTTGCAGGACAGAGGCTAGCAAGAGGCTGCTCTGGGATCCCCTCCCTCTTCCCCCATTACTCATAATCCATCACCAACTTCCTGTCCACTGTAGATGCACCGCTCTTTGACCTGTCATTTGCATTTTCTGATTCTCCATCTTTACTTTGTTTTTGTTTTTAATTGCAGCACTGTATTTAAATCATTCCCATGACCGTCTGTGCCAATAATGTATTTTAGATATCTTTTTAGTGTTGCTTCCTCTGTAGATCCATTCCTGTTTGAGTGCGCTCTAGTACTACCAGGGTCTTGGTAGTGCTCCAAATATCGCTCCCTTCAACATGAAATTTTCAGGGTTGAGTGATCTGATGGTTTTACTGCCTGCTATTGTTCCTGATTTAAGTATTGGTGGTGGTTGTGATGACTATTATCTAGTCCATTGCTTTTTGTAGAACACGTCAGAATGTGGTGGGCCTAAAGGACTCTATAATACCTCAAAAGTTGAGTTATAAGTTCAGCAGGTTTTGTCTGAGATGATGGGAAACTGTAGGCAGAGTAAAAGCCAAACGTTCCATTTCTCTGCAGCATATCCCAGTCCTGTCCCCAGTGTCAGAAATGGAAAGAGGCTCCTCTGAACCTCCAGTGGCTCGCAACACTGGCTCTACCCCATCTGCTTCTACTGGTCCCGTACCTATCCCCCGTTCCTCCTCCGTCTCTTGCCATCCCCACCCAGGCAGTAAAAAACACAAGCGGACACCCTTGTATCAGAGATCAGTAAGGAGGCATATCTGATGGTGCCCACACTGACCTAACCACTCTGAGCTGCTGGTGTGTTGTGACTTTTGCTAACCGCATGGATGAAAACAAATGCCCCAAAGATTAACTAGGGTGCTGTGAAAGAGTTTTGACAAGTTTCTGGTGATATTGCCATGTAATCAGTAGTTGGTTAATGGATGGAAACACATTGAATGTTTGTCTAACCAGAACTGTGTGAAATTCTGCCACACTGCTGTAAATGGAGTGAGTCAAGTTCAGCTTCAGGTGCATGAGTGAAAAGGAAACCCTACTGTGTTATGTTCGTGGTCTAAGTTTGAAATCAGTGCGTCTTAGCCCCCAAAGATTCTCGTGTGGCTTTACTTGCTCACCCTGCCCCCTCCACACTTTCCTGAAAGTGCTATACTTGCATGTTTGATTTTTCATTTCCTTTTTATTTATTTTGTTTTAGGTTGGCATCCAACACAGCTGCTGCATCCTAATTGTTAAACTACATGTTTATGTACTACTGGTAGCTTTCTTTTTAACACTTGCTTCTCTTCTTCTCTAGATGAGTTTTGACCCAGGCATGCTCCACAACAATGGGCACACCGCATATGCCAATGGCTCAGGGCCTGGCATTAGAGAGACTGGTGTGGTGGAGAAGCTCTTGACGTCCTATGGGTTTATCCAGTGCTCTGAACGTCAGGCTCGTCTCTTCTTCCACTGCTCCCAGTACAATGGCAACCTGCAGGAGCTTAAAATAGGAGGTGAGGGCGACTTACTGAAAAGAAACCTACTTGATTTCCTGCTGACTTTATTGAAACTTAGGTTGTATTTGTCATTTGAAGTTTGCTCATTTTCTTTTCTATTTGTTGTCCCTTTCTCTGTAGATGATGTAGAGTTTGAAGTTTCCTCTGACAGGCGCACTGGCAAGCCCATAGCAGTGAAGCTGCTTAAGATAAAGCCAGAAGTGCTGCCAGAGGAGCGCATTTCGGGCCAGGTGGGGCCAGACCTGCACGCCTATCCCTTTACTGTGCTGCATGGTTATATTCATCCAGTTAAGGAATACCATTTTATTTTTGGTTATGTCCTTGTCTGTCAGCTTAGCTTTTTTATTTTATTTTTTTGGGGCAAGCAGTGTCATTCTTATAACTGTCAAGCTTGTCTCTCATCCTGATTTACAGTTTAAATGTAAACTAAAAACTGGCATCAGTGTCTGCTTGAGATGATGAATGTCTGAACAAATGTGTACGAATGAGATAATTTCTCACTTGACAACTCGATTCTGTATTTTATACAACAGCCAGTTTCCCAAATACTTGGTATCATTGGTGATAAACATAACTACATGATGCCACTAACCTTGTTATTTGATGTAAACAAATTACTCAAATCTTCATTTAGAGCATTCATGCACCTGCATTTGTACAATTTGAGGTTCAGGCATTTTATTCATCTCATTTCCATAATTTTTTTTTTTTTTTTTAAATTTGGCTTTGTAGCTGTCTATTCAGCCCAATGAAACAGTGGTTTTAATGGCTTCTACCTGTAATTTTTCCCCCCTTACTGCAGGTTGTGTCATCAATCCCGTTGCATTTGGATGGAAAGTCTGCTCCTGGACAGGTGCCCACTGGCAGTGTCTGCTATGAAAGAAATGGGGTAAGATAGGTGGCATGGATTACACTTTGAGTCAGCAAGCTGCAGGATGTTAATGTAATGGAGTGGGTTTCTTCTTTGAATTCATCTCCTGTCCTCTGTAGTAGACTTTGTACGGAGGCAATTGGTTAAGTTCATGCATCTTTTGTTTGATCAAATAAGCATTTAGCAAACTCAATCTAACATGATTACTAATGAAAAAGGGCAGAAGCCAGTGTTTGTAGGTGTTGCTTTTAGTCAAATTAGGTGGCACTGAGTCAATGTAAAGCCTTCAGCTTCCACAGCACATGGCAGTCTTTTCTTCACTCAGTTTCATTGTTGGTAGTTTTGAATATTACATAGTTTGAGTTATTAGGGTTTTGTTTTTTGTTTTTTTAAATCGGTGGTGTCTTTTCACAGGAAGTATTTTACCTTACATATACTCCTGATGACGTGGAGGGAAATATCCATTTGGACACGGGGGACAAAGTCAGCTTCTATATGGAGACCAATAAGCAGTAAGTGTGCAGCACTTGTAGCATAAATGCCATAAGCAGCTGTCACTGGGTGTTTAATGTTCATTCCTTTGTGGTTTTTCAGTACTGGTGCAGTCAGCGCTCGTAATATTCAGCTTGTGAAGAAAAAACAGATGAGGTGCCAGGGTGTAGTGTGTGCTACAAAGGTAAGATCCAATCAAAACACTTTTTCTCTCTAGTGGAATATCTTTGAAATTTGACAAAACAAATTGCCTAGAACAGTTGAGGAGTATTGGGTGAACTTTACGGTTTGTAAAGTTCGCTTGGATATCTAAAGCGTGTGTGTGGGGCTGTCCGATATGACCAAAATCTCATATCCCGATATAAAGACATCTATCGTCCCGATAACGATATAAATCACAAAAATGTAACATTTTCTGTAAATTCTGTGAATCTCGCGCAGCTCGACTTGCGGGAAGTGTTTCCAGCTGCGCGTCATGTAGCTGGAGTCGAGTGTTTTAACCGATGCATGAAACTATACATTTTTAGACATAAGTTGTAAAGGCTGCTGTTTTCTTTGAGTATTTATTACACGGCGTGCTGCGGGGAAAAGCCTGTTCTAACGTTTGAGTCTAAGGTTTATTTTTTTTAGCACCTGGCGGCTTTTTAACTTCTCATCCGTAAATAATCTGCTCTTTCACGTGATTCAGTTTATTTTGAAAAGTCTCAACAGGATCTTGAGCTTTATTGTGAAAGGTTTATGTGGAACATAAACAAGCGGACACGCGATGCTGTTACCGTCGTTGTTGCTAACCACAACGCATAAAAACAGGCGCTTGTCCGTCCGTAGTGTGGTTATATTAAATATAAGAGAAAGAGAGAACTTTAAGAAATTAATATAGCCACTACAGTGACCATCAAAATGATGAAAAAATATTGCCATAAACAGTTTATTTTGCGACACCACGAAACAAACGATAGCATAAAATGAAACGATAGACGTTTTTATATCGTCATCCGATATATATGGTGTGTGTGTGTGTGTGTGTGTGTGTGTGTGTGTGTGTGTGAGAGAGACAATGCTGTCTAGTCACATACATGATTTGTCATGTTGTAGAATATAACAGTGGTTACAAAAACAACTTAATTTTACCCTTGGCAGGCTTTTTTCCCTCTTCATTCGTTCTCAAGCTTTATTACAATTGCTCAACTATTGAAACGGGACCAACCTGTTATGCTGTGCCTTGTTTTCAATTTCAGGAGGCCTTTGGATTCATTGAAAGAGCAGATGTGGTGAAGGAAATCTTCTTTCACTACAGCGAATTCAAAGGTGATCTAGAGGCTCTTCAGGCTGGAGATGATGTGGAGTTCACCATCAAAGATAGAAATGTGAGTACTACCTTTTAGGAATTTCAGTAGAACGTTTTGAAAATGTATCTCTCTACTTTTGACTGTCTTTGTGTAACTCTTAAAGGACTTTGATTAATTTGTAACCTTCAATAGGGTAAAGAAGTAGCAACAGACGTGAGGCTCCTCCCTCAAGGAACCGTCATCTTTGAGGATATCAGCATTGAGCAGTTTGAAGGCACCGTTGTAAAGGTCATTCCCAAAGTCCCCACCAAGAACCAGGCAAGGAGATTCTGATAAACTTTATTTAGTAGAAGACAGTTTGTTGTTGTTAAAGGGAGCATGGACTACAACCCAAGAATTTAAAACAATTTTAACAGATATGTAAACTTTGTTTCCACAGAATGACCCTCTGCCCGGTCGTGTCAGTGTAAGGATGGGTTTCAATGACAAGGAACTGCCGTTTGGCGAGAAGGACACAAAGACCAAGGTGACACTTTTGGAAGGAGACCACATACAATTCAACATCTCTACTGATCGCCGAGACAAGCTTGAGCGGGCTACCAACATCGAAATCTTGCCAGACACTTTCAAGTTCACCAAGGAGAATCGTGAAATGGTAGCTTGCAGAACAGCAGCTATAAATGGTTTTAATTATATATTATAGTACATTCATCACAGATGTTGATTATGGTGCATCATCATGTATTCTTTTAGGGGGTTATTGCAGCTATACGCGATGGCTTTGGATTCATTAAGTGTGTGGATCGGGATGCCAGGATGTTCTTTCACTTCAGTGAAGTCCTAGAGGAGGGCCAGCTTCATATCTCAGATGAAGTGGAGTTCACTGTTGTGCCTGTAGGTCCTGTTTATAAGCTTTTCAAAAAAGTATGTATTTTCTATTACCTAAGCAGGCACATTCAAGTTACTTTTAAGTAAAAATACTAATATAAATGTCATCCCTGCCAGGATATGCTGTCAGCTCAGAGAAACCATGCAGTGCGCATTAAGAAGCTTCCAAAAGGCACAGTGTCTTTCCATATCCAGTCTGAGCAACGTTTTGTGGGTGTAGTGGAAAAGGAAGTTGTTGGAAACACCGCCAAGAACATCAGTCCCACCAAGGGCAAGGAGAAGGTAACACCGCTTATAACTTAAATCATCCCCATTTATGACACAGCCCATTTCCCCTCATCTATCTGTATTTTCACACTGTTTTAGTTCTAATGTTCCTCTTTGCTTTCCTCCTTCAATGACTTCCTGTTCATGCTCCTTGTTGGTTAGAAAAAAGATAAGGTAGGACTGAGACCTTCTGCATGAAGCTACATGAAAGTGCATCACAGTTAAAGACACTCCAGTTGTACAAACTATCGGTGTCGCAATTTGTTTTACTAACACATAATCTAAAGAAGCTTTTCATCACGTGAAGTCTAGAAATCCAAATGATCAAGTGAAGTGTTGTGGTGCCGAGACTTGCTGTCTGATAAATCTTTCTCTTGCTTTTAAAGGGTAAAGTTGTAGAAAAGGTTAGTCTTTGTTAACCTCTAACCCTCTGGTGTCCTTCACCTCATTAATTTACAGTGTGAGGTTTGATCATCATTTAACCCATGGAATCTGGAATTGAAGCTTCACTTTGTTGTAGGGCTGCACAAAAGTAATCAGGATGCTAGTGTTTTGTTTTGTTTTTTTGTTTTTTTTTGGGGGGGGGGGGGGGGGTTCTCCTCCTTTTAGTGGTTGTCAGCCTGTTGTATTTAAAATGTGTGTGGTGTTCACGAACACAGTATCCTATTAAAACAGCGAGTTTTTGGTTCTTCCTAATAATTGTAAACTGCGCCCAGATTTTTGATTTTGTTTTAACAGTTCAATTAAGCGCTATTGGTTTTGCATTCAAAACGATGTACAGCAACTGAAATGGCAAACGATGGATTAAGAGCCATTTTCAGTCAAGTAACAGTGTTTAGTTTTTTTATTATAAACTAGAGCGGTGAATAATTATGCAGCCCTAAATTGTAGGGTAAAGCTCGACACTGCTTGTAGTAGATTAGGTGTGTACTAACTAGGCTGCTACAGCATGATGCATTGCACACATTTATCTTTAATGCTTATGTAGGCTGTGTGCACAGAATTTTCTAATACACTAGTCATAAATGACTTCTCTTTTAAATTGGTGACATTGCTAGCTTATGCTCATTTTGTTCAACTGTAGCATTGCGGAGACATTTGGCCAGCACTGCTAGTCTTAATTCAGTGGTCCCCAACCCCTGGGCCTCGGACCGGTACTGGTCCATGAGTCGTTTGGTACCGGGCTGTGAGAGTTGAGGCTCAGGTGTGAAATGTAAGATTTTCAGGGTTTTTATCGGTTTTCAGCGTTATTTTGTTATCGTTAACTCGGTTTTCCTGGGTCTTTTCACGTGTGTTATGAATAAATCTTTTTATCGGTACCGGTACTAGTTTTATTTTGTTGTATTTATCTGCGACACCTTAAAGGCCGGTCCGTGAAAATATTGTCGGGCATAAACCGGTCCGTGGCGCAAAAAAGGTTGGGGACCGTTGTCTTAATTGGAAAGATGATCCAAGTTTGATGTGTTGCTTTTATTGTAGGAGTCTGAGGAGGGAGTGATTGCATATGAAGACTGTGGAGTGAAGCTCACTGTGCCATACCATGCCAAGGACCTAGAGGGAGGAAGTCACCCACAGGTTGGGGACAAGGTAGTAACACTTTATTTTGCTTGAGCGCAAATATGGTTTCCACTATGCATTTAGCCTAATTAGTCCAGCAAACAGTTGATGCTACAATTCATCTTTTGAAGGTTTGAAGTTTAGTTGTTGAAAGCTTGAAGCTTTTTTTTTTTTTTTTTTTTTTTTTTTTTTCTCTCCCCATGCAACTTGTGTGTTTGTCCTCTAGGTGGAGTTCTCAATCAATGAAGTGAAGCGAACTGGCCAACAGAGTGCCGTCTCCATCCGGGTCCTCAACCGTAATGCCTCTGGTGCCAAGAGACTGCATGGATTTGTTGCTGCACTGAAAGATAACTTTGGTTTCATTGAGACAGCAAATCATGACCAGGAAGTGTTCTTTCACTACAGGTAATGATTTAAGTTTGAACACACCTCTGGGTTAGAGTATTCATTTATTAATGCCATGCAGATAACTCGCTTTAGTATCAAATTCTCAGACTTGTGCTTTTGTTTTTAGTGAAATGTGCGGAGACTTGGATAACTTGGATCTGGGAGACACAGTGGAATACAATCTCTCAAAGGGAAAAGGAAACAAAGTCAGTGCTGAAAAGGTCACCAAGGTTGCTGCAGGTATCAGTGATTCACTTCCAGTTGTTTTTGGTACATTTGTAATGTTTGACATTTTGTAGGTAGGAATGATTGCAAATAAAATCCACTGCTTTCCCATCATAGTGAATGGAATTGGTGAAGATGTTGGTGGGACAGTGATGACAGGGAAAGTTATCCGTCCTATACGTAGTGTTGACCCCTCCCAGACTGAATACCAAGGACTTGTTGAGTTCTCAGAGGAAGGTTGGTATCCCATTATGACTACACATGTAAAACAGTTTATTTGTAGAAAGTAAAATTGATTCCTCCTCCTTTAATTTTCAGGCGGATCAAAAGTGCAGAATTATCCATTTGGAATCATGAGTATGGCAAACAAGTCTGATTGTTTGCAAAAAGGAGAACAGGTGAAGTTCCAGGTTTGCACAATAACCCAGACTGGACAGAAGATGGCCTGTAATGTGGTTCCGCAGCGTAGAGCCATGGTGGAGTGTGTTAAAGACCAGGTAGTGTTCAGTTTTTGTTTTTTCCTCTCCTCAATTGCATAATTAAAAAAACAACAACAAAAAACACACTGGGTAGTAGGTGGACGTCATACTTTAAAACTCAAAATTGTGATTAATTCCCGCCCCCCTCCAGTTTGGCTTTATCACATACGAAGTTGGTGATAGCAAGAAGTTATTCTTCCATGTAAAAGAAGTGCAAGATGGTCTGGAGCTTCAGACTGGGGATGAAGTGGAGTTCTCAGTTGTCCTCAATCAACGCACAGGAAAATGTAGTGCCTGCAATGTACGCAGAGTCAGGTAAGAACTTGATCTTTAAATTTAGAACTGGACTGTGGCTGGTATGTTTAAACCAGTGGGCCTTCACATTGTTTGTTCATTGTGTTCCTCTTGCAGTGAGGGGCCTAAACCAGTGGCGACTCCACGTCCTGACCGCCTGGTGAACAGACTGAAGAGTATCACGCTTGATGATGCCAGTGCTCCTCGCCTGGTCATTGTAAGGCAGCCTCGTGGTCCTGACAATTCAAAGGTATGATGAGATTATCAGATGGTGCCACATTTGAATTGTGCTAACCTGTAAGTTTGTATAGTCTTTTTAGAAATGACTTTGGCTAAAATGAATTTGGAGCCATCCATGTTACTGATCAGAATGAAGTAGAATGAAATCATTTGCTACAGTGACTAAAAAAGACACTTGGCGAGCATTTCAGGGGTTTGATAGTTTCCTTCCTTAAACTTATTCTGTCTTTACAGGGCTTCAATGTGGAGCGGAAGACTCGCCAGCCTGGTGTCATTGACTGAGCAATACAGGGCCTACCCCCATTTGGTGTTGGAGGGACGCTGTCGCCGAGAGCAGCAGCAGGGGATAAGGGAATTTAATTTGACACATGCTTGTACACAAACTCATCCGCAAAACATACGCACACATACAGTAATTGGCATGTGTAATCTTTGTCCCCAGTCTGCAGTGGAACTTTTCTTATTCCACAGTTCCCTGCCTCCCATGTATGATGTACTTGATACAGAGTTCCACGCTGCAGTGTACATGGGGACCTCTGAGTGTGTGCGTATGATGTATCCTAGAATTGATTAGTGTGTAATGGAGGTATTTGTTTCTAAGGGGCTTGTTCCCTCCAAGTCAGAGTGGTGACTGTGTGGCTGTCTACGTCCTGATTTTGTTCTTTGTCTGGAATTCTGCACCTGTAATCTGTCCGCTAGTTTGACTGGGCGAGTGACTGTTGGCATGTGTTTGAACCTCAGCTCCATATTCGTTCTTAGTTTTTGCTCCCTTACCGATGGAAACGTAATAACTTCGCTATCAGGTTTCCACTCCTGTATGCTTTCCTACAAAACGCATAAAGCAAAGCTCCCTCCATAAGGAGGATCATATTTCTCATATGTGCAAGCTTAAACCGAGGATTCCTCTCTGCTCGTTTTTTTTGAGCAGTTTTTAATGCTTTATTGAAGTGGAAGCATGGCGCGTGTGATATATGTGAATGTCAAAGTAGTTAATCTAATGGGATTTAATTCCACCAGTCTGGAGTTTTGATGCCTTTTTGGTATTCACATGCTCCACTTCAGCATTCTTTTTCTTCCTCTTTTCCCTCTCCCCTCCCAGGTGCAGAATTCCTTGTGGCATCTTATATCTGCAGTTCTTTTATACTTTTTTTTTTTTTTTTTTTTTTTTTTTTCCCCCCCATCTTGTTTTTTTTGTTTCTTCACATAATTTTCTTGGGTTTTTTTTGTTTTGTTTTGTTTTTTTTCTCCATCGAAACTTAATCTGCTAATATTAAGAATAAGGTGCCTAAAAACTGAGAAGCTAAAAGTGAAATAAAAAAATAAAAATTTAGATGTGTCCTCTGATCCCAGCCAACCGCCAAAATATTCAGAACAATCTTAGGGTGGCTTTCTCTTAAAGTAGGAAAAATACTGATATGCATCCCAAACCTGTGGGTTGACGTATACTATACGTAATGTGTGCTTTTTTTTTTTTTTTTTTTTAAGTGGAATTTGGAAACTTCAAAAATATAACACAACCAATGTAACTTAAAGGAAAAGGGGTGAAGTATTAGAAATTCAGTTTTTAAGAAAAACTACATTAGAAATCAGGAGATCAGCTTGTGCACTCTGGAGATGAGCTGTTGTGCCTCTGCACATTAAGTTACAGTCAAAATTAATTTCTCTGGAGATCACCGGGTTTCAGTTGAACCGCGTACAGAGGTTCTCATGTACTTTTGTTAATGTTCTTGAATGAGACAATTGAATTAAAATTTTATGAAATTCACGAGCTGTTCTGTTTTCTTTTCAGAGGAAGCCTGTAGGTGTTCTTTGAGACTGAATAAAACAACTTGAAAGCAAAATAAATGCTTGTGAAGTTCATTTTATTATATAGAGCAGTTTGTCTGACATTGGCTAGTTGTGAGAAAGACATGCATAAGTAATCAGTTAATAAAACTACATTTGATAAAACATGTTTTATATTCAGTGTTGTCTTTGATTCCACTATCAGCTGTTGTAGCCTGGTGATGTCTGTAAAATCTCAGAATGGTTGCATTTGATGAAGAGGGAAGTCAGGTTTAAATGTGAGGGGGAAAAAAATGGTCAAGATGTCACACCAACACAGCTACAAATGAGAGAGAAATAAGACATCGATGTATTTGTGGTGCTACGTTCCCTGTAGTGAGTGGAAAATAAATTGATCACTGCAATTTTCCATATCTGCCAGTAAGAATGACCAAAGATCCACAAAACCATGTTTTTCACAAAATTTGAGTCTGTAAATGTTGTGTCTGTATAGATTTTAAGATGCTGGTAGGACAGTCCAACTACAATATTAAGACTGTCTTGAGGGCAAGAAGCAACAAGGTATGTGCATTCTGGTGTTAAACAGCAGTTGCAACAAAAGCAGCATTGTCAATCAGTGTGGGTACACTGACAGCTGATGGTGAGGATAAATTCATAGAGAAAGCTTTCAGTCTAGTCCTACATGTCAAATCAGTCTTCAGTTTGGCTTGCTTGAATATTATGAAGTCAGTATAATTATTCATTGGTGCACCAGAGCAGGTTTAAGTATGAAAAACACTTCAGATGTGCTAAAATACAGAGGAAGTCAAATGTGAAATAAAACTAAACTGGTCTCTTCCTTTTTAATTTCAGCTCCTCCTTTCTCTTACAATAGTTTTTAATGATCTGTTTAATTATTTTGGACCCACTGAAGGTAAATAAGCTGAGGAACAATTAAAGTTCAATACTTGCTGAAGGGCTTTATCCCAGCCCAGAACATGCAGTAAGCACTGGTAATAAATTTGGAATGGAAAGTGTGAAGGATCATTGTCTTTTAACGCCAGGACATTGATTCTAAACCTTGGTGCTGCTCAAATATATAGTGAGCTCAGAACGGTGAATCACCTTCTGAGTCTGCGATTGAGATCTATGGGCTTCTGACCAGCGTGTCCACCACTCCCTTAGCTCAGTGGGTCCAGTGGGCCGTCGCTCCTTTATTTGGTTTGGATGAACTAGAGCGCGAGGATGGCTGGTGTCTTCTCTGGGCAAGAACTTCCTGTTGACATTTACACTCCCATCTGCACTGGATTGCTCCAGATTGTCATCCTGGGCCGAGACGGCGTGAATTTCACTGGCACAATTTGAGTTGAGTTTTGAAGCAGTCTCAGAATCTTCTTGAGCGGCACCTCTGAAAAAATCAAGCATTTTACACTTGTACTCCTCCAGTTTAGTCTTGCACTCCACGGCCTTCGCTCTCATCTCGAGGAACTGATACTGCAAATCCTTCTCGTAACCTTCCTCTGATTGTAACTCGTTTTCCCAAAACCTGATCTGCTCCATCTCTTCTTCCACTATCATCTCTTGTGCTTCCTGTTCAGCGATTCTGGCCCTTTGACGTTCCTCAAGGTCAAAAATCTGCCTGTCTATACGTGTTATCTGGGCCTGTAGGTCCTGCAAGGACTTGAGCTGACATATTATGGTTTCTCTGAGAGTATTTTTCTCCTCCACGGTCCTGGCAGCAGTTGAACCACACAGGTTGGATTTTGCCTCATTTGTTTTTTTAGAGTGTTTGCTTTCTTTACCCCTTGTCTGATTACCTATGCAGCAGGAGGTTTGATGGTCCAGTTCTGACTTCAAAGCTTTTTGACCTTTCCCTTTGCCTCTGCTAATGCTACCAGAGTTATCTTTTTCCACAGTGAGTGAGAAATCCAAAGAGATGCGGTTCCTTTTATCCAACTTACTGCTTTCCTTATCATGGGCAGTGCTATAGACCTTTCCTTTCCCCAGACTTTCCAGCCAGTCCCAGGCCTCCTCCATGAGTGTCAGAGACTTTCTTTTTGGCCTTTTCAGGTCTTCTTGCTTCTTCTCACCTTCTTCCCTTAAGCAGGATAACATTGGCAAGCTTTGGCGATGCAGGCTCAGGGAGCCACTACTCCTCCTCATTCTGGAACCTACATCTTTCTTCCTTAATGGCGGACAGGGTTGATATCGTCCTACTTTTGCTTTGCCCATTTCATCCAAAACAGATGCTCCTCTGTGGAATAGACTGAGCTGGACCTCCTTGGACTGCTCACCGTACCTCTCCAGGGTCTCCAGAAGACGTTCCTCGGGTGTCATGCACCGCTCAAAGTCTTTAAATTTCTCCCGTAACGTGTAACGCCCGGGTTGACCTAAAGAACAAGCAAAGAATGAGGATTCGTCAGCATATCAAAGTAACCTTTATCACCAAGTAGAAAATGTCCAGCATGCTGTGTACGCACCCAATGCTTGAGCCAGCACTAGGACCACTTCTTGGCATGTCGTTTCCCTTGTTACTCCACATACCACCCGTGGGATACCATCCACAAAAACCTTCACTTCCATTCTGTCCAGTCTTGGATCTGCCCACCCAAAAAAAAGAGAAGAGATTAAAAGCGTGTGGCACACTGACCAGAGTATCCTGTTGTCTGTGTTAGGGGAAGTGGTGGAGACAGCTAAATAACCCTCATTAACATTCACTGTAATCTGTCTGCCCATCATGTGTAAGTCAAGCCTCAGGGCTTTGGAGAGCGTGACAAAATAGCAGAGTTACGCACCACGGTGAATAAAATGGCAAACAGTGTAGATACCTTTCTTTTATGCCTTTTCTTTCAGGATAGCAGAAAGAGCAAAATAAGAAAGATGATGGGGGCGAGGGGTGTGGAATAGCACATGGATCAGTATTAGCACATTCCCACAATGTCAGTTGTTTCAGTGCTATTTAGAATCCCAAACCATAACACAGGGCCACAAACCCCAAAACATGTACGTTACACCTGTATCTATGCACACTTATCTGGCTGATGATCAGGCAGAAAAGCACAGTGGCCCAAACAACTCAATCTCTACTGTCATGGTCTACTCGCTGGCGGTCATTCAGAAATAGCTGATCAACATTTGCTACTAAGGATGGAATCCATCAAAGATAGTTCTGATTTTTCTTTTCCTTTCTATCTTAAAAAAAAAAAGGACTTCAGATATCCAGGAAGAGGATTCTCATTACAGGAAAAGGCTTCTGCGTGCAGTTAAGGAGTTGAAGGCATTTACACTGGTATGTCAGGCTCAGGTCAGTCACAGATGTCTCTATGGAGAGATGGTGTGGCTCAAATCTGTATTATATCAGAAACTGCCTTGGGAATATGAGTCCCAGAAAGTTAATTCGAGGTAGTAGCAAAACGTGTCTCTTATTGCATGTATGTTAGAGTCTATAACATTTTGAAGTAGGCTGCATGCAGTGAGTTACACTGATTAAGAATAAACCCAGTGCACAGGGGTGGGCTACTAAAGTTTCAGCTTAAGTGATTCATTTATTGGTAGTAGAAGGTCATGGGGTAGAAGTCAGTTTAGTAGAGTCAGCTGACATGGACTTTATAAAGTCTTGCTAGGATTTGGAGGGCTTAGGAGGTCGTGTAATAGGAAACATCTTAAAAATAATAAGAATTATTATTATATAGACTAAATGTGGTGTCAAAACAAGCAACTGATCCACCTAAGAAAGTCTTTCGAGACCCTTTCTAACTAAGATCGTCTGCATAACTGGAATATTCTGGTAATTAAATAAGTAAATAAATAATAACAGAAAAGGGGCACTTGCTACAGAAAATCCATGGCAAAATCTTGTAGAGACTTACCTCTTTGTCCTGTCTGCAGCACAGATGCTCGCACACGTTTGTTCTGGGGAAGTGAATGTTCTGGTGGGGAGGAATAGTACAGCAATTAAGACCAATTAAAATTCCTGAACACATCACTGGGGGAAACTTTCTGATCCCACCCTTCTTGCATCTTTCCACTAAAAAAGGAAAACACAGAAAAACCAGATCTATATTACTAAATGTTTAGCGATATAAACCTTGACACGTTGCCCCGGGCAACATTAAAATGAAATGAAACACATATTTCTAGACTTCGCGTCTCGACTATATGCTGTGTTGTATTGTGCATGCATTCAGTATTGGCATTTGCTTTTATTATTTATTATTTAAAATTGATCTTGTGTATTCATAATTACAGACTAGATGAAAGTCCCACCATGTTTTAGGACAAATCCAAACATGAATCCAGATGTGTGTTTTCACCAGCGGTAGATGTTAGCTCTGGGTGTTCCTCTTTATCTTTCAAGCAGGAAGTGTGATTACAATCCAAACACAACATACTGCAGCCCTCCACCAGCACATGTGAGCAAAGAGCAGACTCTTTCTTGTGCACCAGAACCTTTTTTTTTTTTAGAAGAACAAGTTTAATCTTGTTCTTGGTACATTTAGACTCAGTGGCCTTTATTTATGCAGAAGTCTCCCTGCAGCTTTCAGAGGAGCAGATGAACATCCTGTAGAGGCTGGGAAGACTTTATTCATTTAGAGGAACTATAGGTAGAACTGTGTTAACATTGCACTTAGGAATGTTCAATCCCAAACATCATGTAACACCAATTTGGACTATTTATCCATAGGAATCACTCAGTTGTTTGTGTGCTACATTTACAGTTTACACTCGTGCTTTGGTGTTTCTTAAAATCTCCTACAATATATCCCCAAAACTAAGGGGAAATGTGGAAATCACAGGAAACTGCTGCATGGCCAGATCCAAAGAACGCCTGTAGAGCGGGAGCCAGACACTGTGACACCTGTTGTTATTTGGTAGTGTCTGGCAGTTTGGATGATGATGATAGGAGTAATATGAGATGGACAAACTTGGACACTCTGCTCCCTCCTGCCTGTCTAAATCACATTTAGGCTACAGCCGCCAATAACCTCTCAGGTTCATATTGAAGAGTGTAGATCTCTCTGGAAAGACGAAATTCTTGAATCAGTCATTTTAGCTGTTTATCCTTGAAGTTCACTCTCACGTGGCAGATCGATACACTCTGTTCCTTGTGGCATTTGAGCAGGAAGCACTGATTTTTCCTACTGAGGCATGTAGCTGTAACACTTTAGTTAGCATTTTTGTGCAAATTGGGCACACCAGCTAAAGTTTGAGAGGATTAAACAGATCTCTTCTGTTTAAGTTAATAGTAGAAAAAACCTGTCGTTACAATTACAAGGAAATGTAAAACAAGATTGTGAAGTTTAAATACTTGAAAGGTATTTTTGTGAAATTTGTGCCCTATTTTAAATGATTTTTAAAAAAATCCTTAATTCACCTTTAATAATTTAAACATTCCCATTCTGGCATTTTAATTCCCAAAGTCTGAACTGACTGACTGCCCACGTCTAACTTGATCTCTTTAACTAGTAAGAGGAACCTTGACATTTAGAATCACATTCCCTAAAAATAGATGGCTTGTTGGTTTGTGTCTTCCAGCTGCACAGACATCGGGAAATGGGAGCGTGTGCAACACAAATCAACTTCATATATTTTCATAATATATCCTGCTATTCTGCAGTATTTAGCCCTCCAGATAGATTCATTTTTATTTTGTCTGATTCTGTCAAAAGCTTTAGAGTTAAATGGAATTTAATTTTTGATAAAGCAGTAAAACTACATTAGAAAACTTCAACAGCAATGACAACTGAAAGAATTTATCCCAAGGAAGCACTGGAATATTTTCATTTCATGAATTACAATGAGGCCCCAGGCTTTTCTCCCAGTTAAACTTTTTTTGTTATTTTATTTTGACATTTTTAATCCACAGTAAGCTGCATAAACCCAGTGCCTCCTAGCAAATCTTAACCGTTACCTGCTGTGCCTGTTTTTCATGTGTTTCCTGCTCAAAGCACGTTCTTTTGAAAGCCAAAAGCAACTGGAAGCTGCACACCCAAATCTGTATGAGTTTTAGCTCAGAAAATAGGCTTGGTTGTATATGATTACTTAAACGCATATTATTGTGTACAGGTTAAAACATGTATATGCAGTCCTGTGAAAAATAAGTACACCCGTAAGGTATGCCTAAAAGGTGATACCATGCAATACTCTGTCCAAGTACAGGCTTCAATCTGATCAAAATGCTGGGGCAGGACCTTAAGATAGCGATGCGTTACCTCACGTTATTGCTGCTAAAGGTGGTAATCATTCAGTGAGGTTAGCTTGTTCTTTTTCACGTGACTCTAAGGTGATTTTGCTGAGAAATATTTGAATAGTTGAATTGGATGTGAAGTGTTGTGTTTCTTTAAGCAATGTCACATTTTCTCATTTAAAAAGCATTTCAGTAATACTGGTCCAGCCCTTATAGCTTTAAAAGCTTTAAAATGTTGCTTGTGTAAAGTACTTTTGAAATCAAATGAGGAAGAATTTGTGGGTTAGACCAAATGCTAGGTTGTATTAGGGTTTCAGCATCTCTGAATGGAGGGGGAGACTTCAGATAGCTATGTCCCTCAGAGTCTGCCAACCGGTGAGCAGAATGAACACCTGTCCAGCAGTGACTGGGGATCGAAGATTATGGGAAGGGATTTAGAAGTGATGGAAATCAGAGAAGTACTGAGGGGCAGGAGTGTGAAGGGACTTGTAAGTGAGAAGAATGACTGAATTTAAGGCAGGACTTTGGGAGCTATGTAGAGTGCCGAGAGTAGGAGTGATCTCTTGCCAGGATATAGCGAGTTTTGAGCACTTCACAGCCTGTCCTTGACTTTACTTGTGGCTTATTATTTCAATAGGACGCTATTACAGAAGTCCACACAGAATCTGACAAATGCATGGGATCCTTCAGCAACAGGATAGAGATGTAAAATCCAGAGACAAGAGCTGACTGTCATCTGCACAGCCATGATGTTGTGCTAGGAAGCACCTTGTTGTGAAGTTGAATGTTATTGTCTCTACCACCTAATGATGGAACACTAACAGTGCAGACAGGGCAATGTGGATGTGAGCTTCCTTCTAATTTCCTTCTTCTACTTCCTCGCTAATTATAATTTATGCCAAGAAGTGGTTTATAAGTCAGCCCATCTTATGTACCACCTACCATGTTCACAGCAACTCATGCAGCTATCATGGTGTTTCATAAGATGAGTCCCCATGTATGCAAATACCTGTCAGTTTGTCAAAACACTATGCCAGCCGGGGGGGTCCTGTATGCACACAGATGACTTAAAATAGATCTAGACACATATGAGTTCCACATTACATCAAGGCATGTTTCATGTGGCCACAGCGGGTTCTGGTTACAGTTGAGCAGAGGGTGCTTAATATTGCCCAGAGCAAGCGCGGGGCTCCACACTTCCCAACTACAGTGGTCCAGTGCCTGACCACCCGCTACCAGTCCTCAGGATAGTTTAACTGAAGACCATCACCATGCCGAAAGTTTTGGTTCCAGGTCAGTTTGGGCAAAATGAAACAGGGACTTCATATATACTACACTAACAGAGGGGAGGTTTGGAGATTTTTTAAAGAAATGAACAAAGTCTTCACCAGTGGTGCTATCATTTCATGGAATTTCTTAACCAGTAGAAGACAGAAGGGTGACAAAGATGTCCCCCTACTTCCTGACTGAGATGAAGTGATGTGCTGATTTTATATTACACTGGTCACACTTTTCTGTGCAGCATGTAGTATAAACAACTGTTTAGGCAATAAATCCACATTTGTTTAGCAGTGCCATTCCAGGGGTATCTTCCTTATGGGTGGCAGTGACAGCTTTAATGGCAGCTTCACTGGGGTTAAAAATGCACATATGTCCAGCGTGAGATAGTGATCTGTGTCTGCATAACACTAGCTAACTAACGTTAATATGCACAATTCATTTAATACAATTCTATATCTATAAGATCTATTTTAAGCATGCGGTATATAGTCGTTGGTATTGTACTACAGGGGTGTGTATCAGCTTTTGGTAATGCACCTGTGGTTTACTATCAACAGTGAAAATAGCAGGAAAGGAAATACGATGAATGCTATTTGTCATCATGTTCACAGAGATTGTGTTTGCCATCCAGATAATTTTTCTAGGTTTGTACTTTCATTGTGATCCTTCTTGTAGTACATGCCCACCACAGAAAATCTCTGTCATTAATACTATTTTGAATGCTGCAGTAATAGTTGCTAATTTTAGGCCTGCCTTCACCAGGCACAGGGCAACCGGCCAGTTACATTATGCAAGAGTCTTTCAAAAGGTGAAAAGATGAAGTGCTGAAGCCTGACCACCTGCAGACAGGTTTGACTTCACAGCTAATAGAATTAAGTTGTATTCATTAGTACAACTTTTCAATTAAAAATACTTGTTGCAAATTATTTTGCAACAATTAATGCGGTAAAATATGACTGATTTTAAGACCTATTGATCAGCCACAGACAAAGTTGAGTGAGAAATGATTGAACCAATAATTCAGTTTACTAAAAGTGATATTTAGCTATGGCGATAGGAGTATTATGCAGTTTTCCAGGAGACCTCACCTGCTCCACGAGCCACTATGGATGACTTTTTTTCATCAATTGTTTAACACACTTATTTCATTGTTATTGTTGTTCTGAGATATAACCAGGCATGTTTTGTTTCCCCTTTAACCTGGACTGTCCCACCCCGACTGGGATTTTTTTGCTTTTTCACCAGAGGGAGGAAGTAAGTATCTAGATGGGAAATGAATTAGGGAATTTGAAATACAGATTCAAGTATTTCAAAATGCATGGTTTACTGCCTAGTTGTGAGGCAGTCACATCACCAAACCTGCATTTTTTTATTTGAAAGCAACCTTTTCTGATGTTTTTTTTTTCTTTTTGCGAATGAACACAAAAAAGGAAATGATGGGATAAAGTGCAAATTGACAGCATTTATTAATAAACTGTTCACATTCAATATCAGTTCTCCACAAACAGCTTGATCCATGAGGACTCAACTGAAAGTGAACATTTGCATTAATAAAAGACTTTTTGCCACCACGGAAAGCTTAACATACAGCGATGCACATATCAAGAACTTTAGGTGACAATCAAACCGTTTGGCACAGACAGCATATCCCAGGGCCACACAGTTAGTGCATCCTTATATGCATGACCATACTGCACATTTTAGTTGAAACATGTTGCTCCACTGGGAGCAGAGACACAATGAAACAATCTCTGCGTGTATTTTGAAGATGTGGTCAGCAGTTTTTTGTCCAGCTCCTGCATTTCATTCAGTTGCAACACTTACTCAATTTTAACAGCCATGTGTCCAATCCATACACATCCTCACACTGTGCCTTACATTAATGTCACTTACCCATTTATCACAAGTAGTCCAACATTTAATTTCATTATTCATGTGTGCAAGGTTTGCTACTGCATGCATTTTCTAATCTATGTTGTATTATTTATATAAATATATATATATATATATAGACTTTTATATTATACAACTTGATATCAACGTACTGTGGATAACGATAAAGTGTTTGGGGTTTATTCATGTATAACCTTCTGCATAATATTATCTAACCAATGCTTTTCCTAACACTTTCTTTTCTGGGTTTTATTCCCCATGATGCATCTCTCTCTCTTGCTGGGTATATCAGGTCAACAGAGTAAGTATGGAGAATGGCGAATGGAAGCCAAAGTCACTTCAGTATCAAACTCTATGCTAGAGATGTCACCTTAGAGGAGAATGTGTTGGCTCTTGCAAGTGCATGTAAAAAAGTAGAGTTGGTCTAGAGAGTATTTTTGTACACAGTGGGTTGTTAAATAGAGCTACAAAGGCTTTGCATTGTCACTGTCTCATATTTGTGTGTGTTTGCATTAATCTTTGCGTGTGCGTATATATTTTTTAGCATATTTTCATCAAAAACAAGAATAAAAAGCCACTTACACTGTGGCAGATTAGGTGCAATTATGCAATTATAAAGAGAAGTGGACCTGGAGTGCTTCATCAGTGTAGTCCCTCAATATGCATGATTTTTGCAGGCTATACTGGAGGTCAGAGTTTCCTAGTTGTAGTGACTGTTGCCATGTATGCTTGTGCTGGAGCCTGTACACATCATTGAGGAATATGCTGTGAATGCAATGCAATGCAGTACATCATGTCCAAGATTTTCCTCCTTAAAATTTTTTCATTTTGTAATGTAGATCATAGCAGGCAATCCTGAATGTGGCCCGCCTAGTTTAGTTCGATGTTGCATGGTGTTATATGAACGGAATGCATTTCTGTTACTTGAACTTTCTGTGTGCATCACAGAGACCGATGACAAGATGAGGGCCTTCGCAGAGCAGGTCTTTGCTTCTGAGACCAAAGACGAAACGATCCGCGATGAAATCTCCATGTTTGATGTGGCTGAGGACTGTCCCATCATCCATCATGAGATGGCCCACCATCTGCACACTGATGATGATGAGCAGAAACGGTGAGATGGAAGATTTTGAATAGTGATGCTACAAAAATCATGATTTGCTTCCTGAAAGAACCACAACGACAAAAAATCATTACATAACTTTATTATTTAATGGGGGAAATTTGCTTAGTAGTCACAACAAATATTTGATCAATTTTGACAGAAAAATTAAGCCAGACTTCACTATCTCATCTTCCACAGCAAGAAGCGCTCCCGTACCATGGCCGTGCCCACGGGTGCTTCCCAGGCAGCTGCTACTGTAGTGTCAGTGGAAGTGGACACGCCCACCTATCTGGAAGTGCCTGACTTCCAGAGAGTGGCCGTCATTGGAGACTATGCTGCTGGGGTACTGTTTATTTTCGCATAATTAAAAAACATTAAACTTCTTATGTTACACTTTGAGGTCAACCATAAATAACACCTTCGTCCAGTGGTGTAACTTCACAGTGTATTAGCACGTTGTGATGTCACTCGGAGGGGTGGTTCTGGGTGCGACAAGGTAAAAGTCTTTAAAGCTTATGAAAGTTATAACATGAACTGAATTTTAAAAGAAAGTAGTTTACTAAGCACTATGTCACAAATGCTTGGTAAGACTGACATGCATTTCAATCAGACTGGCTTTTCAATTGCAGCGACTCCTGAATTGGGTTTGATTTGGTATTGATAGCTTTAAAATTGAAACTACCTGTAGCACATTCAAACTGGGTCAAGCAGACATGAATGTGACAAGTGGTGAGTATAAATTTCACTGACTATATTTTGTTAGTGCGTGAGTTTTCTCACAGGCTACCTCCCACTATAAAAGGCCATGAGTGGAGCTCATGTGAGAGTACGCTAAAGTTTCAGGTTTCACCACCGTTGGTTTGACATTTACAGTAGAGCGAGAGAAAACTTTGGAGGAAGTGACTTTGCTTTAACTTTGGGCCTCACATTTGTTAAGATAAAGGTTTGTTCACTGCATATGCAACATGTTATGTTAACATTACACAGAGCAAATGACTGATTGTGTAATATATACTCTTTTTTAAAAAAAAATTGCCATTGAGATGAGATTGGAGCAAATAAAAAGTTCTAGTACTTAAATTTGTTTTAACAGTATAGTCTCCATCTGCTTCATCCATCCATCCAGTTTATCCAGTTTAGGGTCGCAGGGGTGCTGGAGCTCATCCCAGCTGTTATAGGCCAACCTGGACAGGAAGCCAGTCTGACACAGGGCTAATGTGTTTCATCAATTCCACATTGTTTAACAGTTAACTGTTATCTCTCGTATGTGCTATTCAGGTGACCATGGATGACTTTGAGCTGGCATGCAGGGGTCTGTACCGTGCTTTAACCATCAGGGAGAAGTACATGCGACTGGCCTTCCAGCGCTTCCCAAGAACAGCCTCCCAGTACCTGCGTCAGACTGAAGGAGAATCTTTCAGACCGGAAGAACAATTGGAGCCAGGTGATAATAAAAGGAGATCAGGGTTAGCATGATTTGAAATGATCTTATGTAGAAGATGTGTACTTAATTATATGTCGCATCTATCCTCAGTCTTCACAAGTCCTCCAAAGGAAGGGGAAGACCCCTTTGATGTCAAGAACCTGCCAAAGAATCTGGGCTATGTTGCTCGTATGAAGGATGGTGTGATTTATGTGTACAATGACGCTGCAGCTGCTGACAAACATCAGCCAAAGGACATGCCCTACCCAGACCTCAATACCTTTATCGATGACATGAACTTCCTCATCGCTCTTATTGCACAGGGCCCAACGTGAGTCCTTTAAAAGTGCTCATTACTCTGTTTTTAGATTTTAGAACTGAAATTCATCTGATTTCAAAAAGTGCCAACACAATTTCTCCTCATTTTTGTAATTTAGCTGTAATTCTTCCTAGGTGAAAGTGCTATCAAAGCACAATTATTTCCACTTTATTTTGCAGAAAGACTTACACTCACCGCCGTCTTAAGTTTCTCATGTCCAAGTTTAATGTGCATGAGATGCTGAATGAGATGGAGGAGATGAAAGAGGTGAAGAAGAACCCTCACAGGGACTTCTACAATTGCAGAAAGGTAGTTGCTTTAAACCTTCTGTCAATTTAATGTGAAGTGACATAAAATAAAATACCAGTGTGATTAGCACAGTTGCAGGATTTTTCAGAAATCTGTGACTATCAACAGCTTTGTGCTGATTTTAACTGGAATGTGTAGTAGAGTTTAAGTAATGTCCTATTTATATGTTGTGCATGATCACTTCACACATTTTCTATCATCTTCCTTACTTCCAGCTGCAGTGCAGCTCGTGGTGTCTTTAGCTCCCTCTTGTGACCGATCACATGTATTACATTGCACAAACAAAAACCTCACTGATCACCCTGCCATCTCTATTCCTTTCCAGGTGGACACTCACATCCATGCTGCTGCCTGCATGAACCAGAAGCACCTGCTGCGCTTTATCAAAAAGTCTTACCGTGTGGATGCTGAACGTGTAGTGCACAACCTCAAAGGGAAGGAGGTCACCATGAAGGAGCTCTTTCAGTCCCTTAACCTGCATCCATACGACCTCACTGTGGACTCCCTGGATGTGCACGCTGTGGGTTTTTTTTTTTTTTTTTTAGTAATCTAACAACTAATAACAGACTTTTATTATAGTAAAGTAACAAGGCACACATACTGACAGGATACATTTCCATGAAAGCCATTAAGTGTTCAAGATAAGAATAAAAATATGTAATAGTCAGATAATAACAAAAAAAATAACCCAAACATTATAATTGAAAGATAAACCATCAGTTTTATATTATCTTTAAAGGACTGTACACATAGAACATAAAGATTATAGTGCTGCCAAATTTACCATTTACCAGGACTTGTACCATGATGACCAATGCGCAGGAAAAACTGCTGCTGGGTGAGCAACGTGTGGCCTCACCTCTGTAGGCCACACATTGCTAAAACCTGAAAACTGGATCAGATTCAGTAAAAGGATTAGATGTTACAATCCCTTACAATGCATTGGTCTAAATGGAGAAAGTCTTGGAGGATGGCTGTTATGAGGAAAAGCAGCCCAGAAAAGTTACCAGCGGCACACATCGTTGTGTACCTCAACCTTCGTTCTTTTACCCAAGATAATCTGCCATTTTTCCTTGGTTAGGTTTAGGGATTAGAGATCTGATCTAAATGATCATATTAAAATTTGGGGCACATCATCAGTAGTGGACCTTGGATTCATCAAGTGTTTCGGCTATAGGATAAACTTCTTTTCTAATTCTTGAGGAAATGTTTAAATATCAAAAAGTTTGTATTCTATAAAAGCAAACACTTTTATTAAAACCAAATGTGTCGTGTTGCCTGTTCAGTTTTATAACTTCTTTGGTCTAAATTATCATCTTGTATCTTTCTCTGAAGGGTAGACAAACCTTCCAGCGTTTCGATAAGTTCAACGCCAAGTACAACCCAGTAGGAGCCAGTGAGCTGCGTGACCTGTACCTGAAGACAGAGAATCACATCAATGGAGAGTACTTTGCCACTATCATCAAGGTTAGTTTCAAACGACTTCTCTGTAAAACTGTATAACTGTCACTGTGGCAGCTGAAGATCAAGGTTGTTATAACTACTTTATTAATATTCAGTTTTATACACTGAACTGGTGATTTGAGCTTGATTTGATCTTTGGGGAAACCAGGAAGTAGCCAGTGATCTCGAGGAAGCCAAGTACCAGTATGCTGAGCCCCGTCTGTCCATTTATGGCTGCAACGCCAACGAGTGGAACAAGCTCTCGAACTGGTTCGTCAGGCACAGGGTTTACTCCCCAAACCTCAAATGGATGATTCAAATACCTAGGATCTAGTAAGTTTTCAGTCTTCTCTTTGTTCTGTATAAACACACCAAACTGTCAGAGAGATGGAAAACTCTTACATTTATACATTTCATGCTTTTTCTTTTTGTTTGCCTGCATTAAAGAATATGCATTCAAATACTAAAGCTACCTCTACTGCTACCAAGAATGGATGAAATTTTCATTTAAATAATGCCATTTGTCCATGTTCTATCTCAGCGACATCTTCAGAGGCAGAAACTTTGTGCCACACTTTGGCAAAATGTTGGAGAACATTTTCCTGCCTGTGTTCAAGGCCACCATTGATCCACAGTCCAGTCCTGAGCTAAGCATCTTCCTCAAGCATGTGAGTCACTGTTCAGACACAAAAATACATGCTGAACCTTGATTTCCAATCCACACATAAAGATATAGCTGTAGAAAAGATTCAATCCGAATACTACGGTATAATCCCGGGATAATCCATTGTTTTCTACTCAATGTGTAGGTGACAGGCTTTGACAGTGTGGATGATGAGTCCAAACACAGTGGCCACATGTTCTCCACTAAAAGCCCCAAACCAGAGGAGTGGGACATCGCCAAAAACCCCTCCTACACCTACTACATCTACTACATGTATGCCAATATCGCTGCCCTCAACCAGCTGCGCAAGTGAGTAATGCTATTTCCATACATGCTTTTTCTTTCTTCATCCTATTGGATTGAAGCACTCGGATTTCTTTCTCAGAGATCATTATTTTCTCTAAACATTTACAGTGAGTATATATTTAACTCTTGTCTGAGTATGTCTGCTACTTTCTGTTGTATCATTCCTATTCTTCTGCTCTCCAGACAGAGGGGCATGAACACATTCATGTTCAGGCCTCACTGCGGAGAGGCTGGTGCCATAACCCACTTGCTGGCTGCATTCATGACTGCTGACAATATCTCTCATGGCCTTAACCTCAAGAAGGTCAGTCCTCTGAATGCAGCATTTCATTTGCCTTAAAATGCACTTTAATTCATATGCATGATCAGGCAATTGCCAGACCAAGCAACCATAACAATAGTCTTAAAACACAATATAAGTCGAATCAAAGTAGAAAATGTTTTTTTTTATGTGTTTGCCTATACACCACATTTTATATAATATCTGTCTGACAAGTTAACAGTGATAGATTAAGTCAGCCTAACTCTTCAGTTGAATGTGGCCAATGATACAACTGACATGTAATTCTAGTATTGAAGTGTAAAGTTCAATTTCAGATTTGGCATGATTCTTGTGAGCAAGTTAAAAGTTGATTATTGCCTATTTATATTTTGTGTTGTTATATTTGTTAAAAATATGAAGCTTGTAAAGTCACTGTTTTCCCCTCAACCCTTCACAAACAGAGCCCCGTGCTGCAGTACCTGTATGTCTTGACCCAGATCCCGATCGCCATGTCCCCACTGAGCAACAATAGCTTGTTCCTTGAGTATGCCAAGAACCCGCTGCTTGAGTTCCACAAGAAAGGCTTGGTGGTGTCTCTGTCCACCGATGACCCCATGCAGTTCCACTACACCAAGGTCTGAGCCTTTGGTGACAACATAGACAAATACACGCAGCCTGTTGTGCTGTTTATTGTTTAATATGTAGATGGACAGAGATGGTCAGCATTGATGATAAACACATTCTGTAAATCAGATAAATTGGTGTTGTGTGCAAAATTTTTTTAATGCAATCTATTTCATATGATCTCAAGTTGAAGCAGGAGTATTCAGTAATATCAGTCTTGTTTTTTTTAATGTCCACAGGAACCTCTAATGGAAGAATATGCCATTGCAGCTCAGGTGTTCAAGCTCAGCACCTGTGACATGTGTGAGATTGCCAGGAACAGCGTGCTTCAGAGCGCCCTCTCTGATGAGGTAAAACAGACACACACCTACAAGTCTGTACTTGAGTCAAAGAGAATAACAAGAGCCAAGAGAACATTGCAAAATACATATATTCTTAGTGACACTATAGTGAGAACTACCAAAGGTGGTTTGAAGAACTTTGACTGTAATTGCCAGTTAAAACATTTCTTTGTGGGGTTCTTTTTGCGCTGCAGGAGAAGCGCCACTTCCTGGGTAAGGATTACCTCAAAGAGGGTCCAGAGGGCAACGACATCCGCAAAACCAACGTGCCTCAGATCCGTATGGCGTACCGCTATGAGACCTTGTGCTACGAGCTCAACCTCATCAAGGAGGGCTTGAAGTCTGAGTAAACCGACGGAACCCACCCTTACTTAGACACTACTCTCTTTTGTGATATGGAAAAGTTTCTACGTTTGTTTATCGCAGTGGAATCTCAAAGAAACTGACCATTTAAAATACAGATGTTCTCTCTATTAAAGGAAGAAATGCTTTTACAATCTGCACATCTGTGACTTGCACATTACAGTATGTTTTTTTCAGTTGGAGAAACGTGTATAAGAATGGAAGGAAATAAACGGTGCAATTGCATTTCTGTGGTCGTTGCCAAATTGTTTACCCGACAGGAAGATCTTGTCCTACTTGTCCTACATTTCTTGAAAGCTGTTTACCTTATTTATTTAACGTTTAGCAGCAAAATTACCTTAGGCTATAAGTCAAAACACGATATGAAAGTCAGCATTTGTTCTAACCTAAATGAACCGAGTTCACATCATGTTGCCAAGATCAAGTTTGAGACAAGGTATAAAGTCTAAAGTTCACAATTACGTTAGAGAGGCTAAAGCTCTGCATCACAAACGTCATAAATTAAACACCTAGTTATGTTTATTAAGTTGTGCGATCGCAAAGATGGAGCTCCTAACCCAGTGTCTAGATTTCCCAGGACACTCAAAGACAGCAGTATTTGTTCAGTGTTGACAGCTGCAGGAGTTGAGGTGATGACGTCGTCTCTCTTGGAGGCTTCAGGCAAACTTTCTCACAGTCAGCGCGTCAAGCTCGACAGAAACAGTATGAGGGATGCTGGAAGTCAAATAAAAGCACGGTAAACTATTTTTATTGTAAACAAGACAGAAATGTTGCATTACAACCCCCCAACACAGTTATTTGTTAACCACTTCCAGCAGTGCTGTCATAAATAATGGTGTGGTGGATAATGCATGTAAATGTTGCTTGTTCCTTTATTATTTGAAATCATTTCAGATACTTTTGTTGCTCCCAAAACTCAGTGGCATGTGTTATGATGTCGATATCCCGGTGGTCTTGTTGGACACCGGAATAACTGACGCCAGCAAACGTACAATTGCAGTGGACTAAAATACATTTACCTTTACAATATTTACGTTTTATAAAGGACACATTAAAAATAAAAAACGGACAACATAAAAAACTGAACATAACAAAAAAAACAAAAACAATTTTCACCCAGAAAGTTCAATGAACACCTTATAAATTGGGGGAAACGACACTCGGTGAATTGTTATCTCTTATATTTTGAAAGTTACAACCGGAAATCGCATTTTCAGGCTGACTTGACGCTAATTGTCCAAAGACGGAGGGCGAGGAGTGTTCTGCTTTAGCAGCTTTTCTCTCCTCTGTGGCCACTTTCTTTGTGGTTGTTGTTCATGCTGTGTTTAGATATTAGTATAAGCGGTACGTTTTTATACCTCATAAAGTTTTCTTGCTCATAAGTTAAGTTTACCAGTCTGTAGGCTGCTTTTTTTGAACAACGGTAGCATTTTTTTTAACGTTATTGAGACCTTTCCAGATTGAACGATGAGACCGAGCGCAGTCGGATTTTATTTGCGGTTTTTATTTTATCGCAGGGAAAACGAGGAAAGAACATGAGTCCTGCTTATACTTTGGTAAGTAGTATGGATTCTATCACATCTACCCATCTTTCTATCTTTACACTTACTTCACAGCTTATATATCACTTTCTCGTAGAAAACCCTAGTTAAAATGTTCAAGGAGCTCTGTTTCTGCATTCAGTGATATCGTTAGCTAATAGCTGGCCGTAAAATTTATAGCTCTCCCACACTTCTCCAATCCTTGTGCTTTCTTCATATGGTGACAAGTCAACACCAAACGCCACTGAAACTATGGCAAGTTTAATCTGACAGTATCATGTATAGCTATTATCACGTTTTAATGTAAGTATCAATACTTTTTCTGGTTCAGTAAGTCCCTTTCTTCAACTCGGCATGCATCCAATAAATTATTTTTTATTATTTTTCTTCTTTTCGTTTATTACACTGTACGATTTCTCTGGTGACTAAAACGTTATTCCTGTATTGCTGTTCCAGCCGGCGGTTTAACAGGTTTCACCATAACGAGTCCGTTAAGTTTCCAAGTTTCAGTTCTTTGCAAGGGCGGGGTGACATTTTTTATTATTTATTTATTTATTTATTTATTTATTTTTACAGTTGTTGTTGTTTTTTTAAAACATGAGCCTAGTTTCCTTTCACTCAGTCCGCATGCATTCCTGCTAATCTCCAGTTTATCTCCGTTTATCTGGACATAGTAACTATTCATAACAGAAAATATGGAGGCAATTCAGGTCATAGAGCTCCCAAAGGTCTCTGTCCTTTAAGGCTGTAAAATGCTCTATGAAAATCATTTGTCTGCTTTGCCAAATATATAGGAAAATCAACTTGGTTAATTGATAACTGTCAAGACAAAGCCTCTTCGATATTCATGTGCCACTCAAGGTGTTATCACTGTGGTATTGTGAAGTAATGATGTTTAGATTGTTTATCTGCCTCAGTGTGTGTTTATGAGAGGATTTGGACTGTTTTGGCACAGCTAGCAGCAACAACTTGACACAAAACACCTCATGAAAGCTGTTTGTCTGTCACTCCCTCACTGGAGATGTGGAAATGAATGCCTCTGTACCCCGCTGACTGCTGAAGGATCAGTCGTTTTAAGGTACTTTATCTTGCTCTGTCCTTTTATGTTGGTGTAAAGCAAACCTGCATTTTTCTTTTATTATACTCCCGACTGCCACTGCTGGTGATAAACTACAGTTGTACAGTACCTCACCTCCAACATGTCATGTCATGCCACACGTCTCTGCAGGGCGTGTTGTGGCGGTTTTGAAGCTGCAATTAGGTTTAATTTAGTTGCCAACTGATGACTGGGTTCTCCAAGCTTTGTGTGTCCCCTGTCTAGTTTCTACATGGATGACTCAGTGAGTTTCACTAAAATAATGCTGGGATGCCACTCTGTAAAGCTGAATGCCTTATTAAAACGTTCATTTTGACTTTCCCTCTGGCTTTTCTACACAACAATGTACAGTTCACTGCTTTGGGACTAATATTTGATTTTAACTGAATACCATGGAAAAGAGGGAAGCTCCCATTTTGATATGTTTCACAGTGTTACTGTAAGTGGCCAGTGGCTGATATATTTCTGGATTTCTTGTATTTCCAAGTCAGTGTTTGAATATAGATGATCTAAACATAGCTTAAACCAGTGGTTGGGTGCAAATCTTTCTGCACCATAATTATGGACACTGCTGATCCTTCTTCCTGCAGCTCAGGAAACGCAACTCATGTCTTCCTGTACTACATACCGCACACAGACGAATAAGTGCAAGTGGGTCAGTTCGGGAGCTGCATTGTCATTGCATGGTCTGGCTATGATGGAGCAGCATTCCACTACAAACATACGTTTAATTTGGGTCAAACGCAGACAAAGGTGTCATTTGCAAGACTGAGTGACTGTCCGACTGTCTGTAGCTGAATCTATTTACTGACCCTCCTCCTCTCCATCTGCAGGAATGCAGCTCATAGTCATCATGAACTATGCTGTGGAATTTTACCATGTCTCCCCTTCTTGATCCTCATGTGCGACGTGTCCAAATAGTTTGGTTCCAGCGAAGCAGGAGCAAGAGACTTCAGCAATCATGTTGATGCCGGCTAAGGATATATAAATCAGACTGAGTGCATTGCAAAACAATCGCAGACATCAAATCTGTGCATGTTTGACAACATGTTATTTTTACTTTAAAGTGCATATAGCAAAGGCTGCAGTTATTTAGAATATGTTGTCTTATATCTTTTTATTTTTTGTGTCTGATAAATACTTAAACCACGTGAGGAACGCCTAATCTAGAGCTCGACCACGTGTGGATAGGTGGGGTTAAAATGCTCCCCGTCATCAATTGTCGTTGGCTCTTTATGCAAGAAATGAGATTCGTGTGTTTTTCCGTGTCTCAAACGCTTCATGAAATCGCATAGACCAGGGGTCCCCAATCCCAGTCCACGAGGGCCGGTGTCCCTGTAGGGTCAACACACCTGAATCACATGATTAGTTCATTACCAGGCCTCTGGAGAACTTCAAGACATGTTTAGAAGGTAATTTATCCATTTAAATTTAAATCAGCTGTGATGGATCAAGGACACATCTAAAACCTGCAGGGAAACCGGCCCTCGTGGACTGGGATTGGGGACCCCTGGTATAGACGGTCTTCCCCCATACCATTTAAAGACAGCCTTTCAAATGAGGTGCATTTGATTTGCTGTACTACAGGTGTTTTTGTATTTGACCAGCTATAAGGAGGCCTAGGAAGAAGGCATCACAGAAATCTCCTAGGCCTAGAAGAATTTTTTATTTTTTTGGGGGGTCACTGCACACATACATAGTAGTGTATGTGTCACTGTCTTTACTTTTTTTTCTCTTTTTTTACTAGGTTTATTTTCAGAAACCAGCATTCACATGAGTATGTTCTTGTCTTCACCTTTGGATGCATGCTGTTTCAGGGGAAAGATTTCCCTTGGGGTTTTGTTTCTCTGATCCTACAGTGTGCACTGTGCTCTTTGGATGTGATTTAATTGTACTGATGAGTAATTTTAGTCTGTCATCTTCTTTTTAGGTTGTTTTATAAAATGAGACAAGAGGAAAACGATCCTCTGCCACCACACAACGACATGAAGACAGAACGGAACCAACAATAAACTTTGTGGCTCTTTTGATTTTGATTACAGTTTATGGATAATTAACAATAAGTAGATTCTGTCTGTTGTGGGGAAAAACTCGATACATTTATTATGGAGGATTCGCGATGAGCTGACACAATATGCTGGCTCTAAGAGCGGAGCAGGTCAGACGTGGGGTCGGTGAGGTTGTGCTGCAGAATGAGGCTCCCACAGCCAAGCAAGGACGGCCACCATTGAGGATACCTTCTCACAAGCAAGTCATTAACATCAAGGAGAAGATCTCCCAGTGGGAAGGCCGCAGTCAGCAGAGCAGTGGCCATGATACTGGAGTGAAAGTACATCCTCTGACTGTATCTCGGACTCTGTCTGGAGATCTCCTAGGCAATGGTTGTCCAAACGAGAGCTGGAGAGGCGGTCTTCATGCAAAAGCCGACGTCTCAAAAAGAAATAACTCGGAATTTGATTTTCAGGAATCCCCAGCACAGGCTGGACACGGTGTGGGTGGCAGGAAGTCAGAACCGGTGCGTAGTGGTTCCAGTGAATTATTAGCCACGTCGCCAGGAAATAAAACATTTTCAACGCAAATACTTGCATCTCCCAAAGTGGAGGCTACAGATAAACGAATCATTACTGCCAACGGTGACCAAAAAATAGGTCGTATCTTGGATGCTGAAGTAGTTTCTAAACCTCTACCTCTGTCAACTGATGATCCAGAAGACAACATGCCTGCTGGTAACTTCTACACTTCCCGGGGTTTCTGGCGGAAGCTTGAGGGAAACAGACTGCTCTGGGAGAAAGGCAGAGGATCATCAGGTGAAGCTAATCCCCCTCCTAAACCTCAGCGGACATTCCAGTATCGGGGAACCAAGAACAGTAACAACACAGGGTACATGGTACAATGGGACAGAGGGTCCTCTCATAACAATCACTCCAACACGAGAACCAGGAGGGTAGCTCAACCACCCAACTTCCCACCTCCTCCGTGTCCAGTTGGAAAGAGTGAAGGACTTTCAAGACATAAAAAGAACAGGTCAGTAAGTGCACAAAAAGAAAAGCATAAATAATCATAGAGTACTTGTTAAAAGTAAAGTAGAATGGAACTGTTGCAGCACTTTCTTTGATATAAACTATAGTAGAAAGGTTTACTGAACAGTTACAGTATATGTAGAGCAGTTTTGGGGTGGGGAGGGTACTGTCAGAGTCTGATTGCTGGCTGGGGTCCTGGTGTGATGTCACATGATATCTGGCAGCATTGTCGTCTATTGTCTAGAAATGGCCTAGTTCCTGAGCAGCCATGGGTCCAGGGTCATCTTCATCGGGCACACACACACAGTCCCTCTTTCATTATTTTAAAGGCCGAGTAAAACAAGACTAAACTGTGTCACATGCTTATATTATCTGTAGTCCTGTGAAAACCATTGCTTTTGACACATAAAAAGCAAACATTTAATCCTTTTTAATACGGTACATACAGACAAAGATGGTAAAGAAAAGGAGTGATCAATGGTTTCAACAAAATATAAAAAAATAATTGATAGATTTTACTTCTCCGCAGATAAAGCAAGTACACCCTTTGGCCTTAGAAACGAATATACCTTGCTGACAATTTGTTATCATGTAAAATATCTGAAGTTGTGTGTGGGTTATCCTGCGTGCACAATATTTCAGTGTTATTCAAATCTGACTTGGCCATTCCACCTGAAGCTGGTGCTGTCCTTCTGACAGTAGAACTGCGCACTTTGACACCAGCATTTGAAATGATTACAATACCAGTCAGCACTTTGGATGGACTTTTGACTGGTGCTGTCCCTGCAGATCCTGTAATATAATTTTTGTTTCTGATGACCTTTTATTGCATCAAAGGCTCTACTGGCTGAATTTCCTGGATTGGCCAGTCATAGAAAACTGGCAGATGTTTATAATACATGCAGTGTAAAATATTAATAATAGACTCGGGCATTTTGAAGACTTTAAAGAGGTTTTTAGAAGGTGAATAATGGTAAAATATACTTGAGTGTAAAAGAGAACTTGATACTTGGACCATATGTTGTTGTTTTTTTTAAAAAGGTTCTAATTATTTGGCCTCTAATCAGGATCCATTAATTCTAATTTCATACATTTGACAGTATAATGAATAATGGGGTATATTTCCTACTCTATTGTTGAAATATAAAGATACAAACATAGGTAGGTGTAGGTGTTATTGATTGCAGTGCCTTTATCATTAGGTACTCTTTCAAAGAGGACGAAAGTTTGCTTGTCCAATAGATTAAAAAGTTTGAATGGTTATTTTTTTCACATGTAGGTAGAGAAAGTCTGTTTCCCCTCTGTTAGAGCACAGGACAGGATGTTTCATAAACTGTAAAACAGAGTTTCACAAACGACTAATTGTGCAATATTTTTGTTGTTACGTATTGTAGGCAATGTAATCAACCTTTTTAGTTTATGCCAGTAGCTCGATTCGGAGTCTTCCTGTCATGTCTGCACACAGATAGCACAGGGCTTCTTGTTTACCATCTTTAGAGGAAGCTTTCATTTAAGCTTGTACATTATGAAGTATCTGCACCTGGCCAGGTATTTTATCACGTGAACTTTAGTAACATCGCAGTTTCAGTTTCTGCACTCAGACAGACTGTCCATTTCCATATTTCTGTACTGTCTGTGACACAGAAAAACTGTTACCATATTGCAACTTCTCTATCATGCGCTCAGTCATTTCCTTCCATGATGATTATTCTCTCTCTCCCTGCACTATCTCCTTGTTTTTCTGGGTTTCATATCAACAAGGCATTTTGTTGTCGGGCAATGGCTAAACATACAACAATAGAGTGAACAGTATAATGGTTATCTTTAGGTCAACAGCCTTTCTCACTGCCATCGCTTCTCTCCCTGTCACAGGAAGTCCTTTGAGTATGAAGATGCATCACGCCTGACGGCAGAGCAAGGCCCTCGGGCAGATGATGCCCTTTACCATGCCTACTCTGATGACAATATTTACGAGGACATCGTCTGTAAGTCCTATTCCCAATGTGGAGCTGATTTTGAATGAACTTCCAGAGCTTCTGATTTATCTGGCTGTTAGCACAAAAGACAAAGACAGGAAATCATAAAGACTCCTGGGTACCTGTCGCTGGGTTGATGTAAATTTCAGTATTCTCAGTTAGGATTTGGCTTATTGTTGTATAATCCGAATCCGAATCAGAATACTTTATTGATCCCTGGGGGAAATTATTTTTTTGTTACAGTGCCCCATTATAAACCAACATTAACAAGACAGACAATACGCTAACTAAGAATAGTATACTAAGTATACTATTCTTAGTATAGTATACTTAGTAGTACTAAGCATACTATACTTAGTACTACTTAGTAGTACTAAGTATAGCAGCTCAACTGATGATGTTTCCTTTTCCTGATTGCCCACAGATTTCCTACAGTTACTAGAATTATTCCTCATGTTCACGATGGAAAAACATGCTGTGACTAGTGGGATCAGACATAACACCTATTCACAATATGTAGTGTCTGTAAATGTGGCCTAGCTGTTTGATACAAGTGTATAATAATAGCTTTTGCATTGCAATGTCACAAATTCAGTATTTCACAGCACTTGGCAGATAGGTGCTACCATGCATTTTAAACAATTTGTTGTAGTTTCAGCGAATTTAGGCTGTCTCAGTTGCTTCTATGTCTTGAAGACGTCCAGGCATGCTGTCTAATCCTTCCCATCACTCTACCTTACCCTCAGGTGATGTGACCAGAGATAACCCCTATGAGGATGTCAAGCTATCTCCAATGTGTATCCCTATTGCAAGGCCTCTCCCAAAGGTAATAGATAACATTCCATGTATGTCCCGCTTTAATAGTACACGAGTATTTTTATTAGTTATGCATCAATGTAACAAATGTGTCAACCTGAGAAACAAAGGAAGAAGGAATTATTGTAGTTTGATACCAAGTAATTATCTGAAACTGAGCATTAACTTGGCACTTCTTTTGTTCCAGTTGCCTTCTAAACCCCAAACCTTATACAGGTATGCTAGTAAAGTGGACAGGAAGGTGTTCCAAGCTGTGTCCAAATCTTCAACCATTGCAGACACTCCCAAACCAGCTGCACCACGGCGTGGAAGCACTCAGAAAATACACAGGATGCCCCAGGTATATTTGCACATACAATTGAATTTGATACTATGGCTGGCTGACAGAATTTTTGGTGCCCATTTCCATGTGACCTGTGACTGACAGAGTGGCAGTGAATGATGATTCATGTTTTACGTAGAACAGAAAAGGAGGCGGTTACTTGTTGAACAGGAAGAAGCTGATGCTGAAAATAATAGATAGTGTTGGAGCAGTATGTGTAAACACTTTGTGTAAATTTAGACAGAAGAGTATTACGGACATCTAACCCATGGCTGTGGAAAGGTTTTGGACAGGGACAGACTTTACTGACAAGGTAAAGAGGGGAAAAAAGAGTTTCTTTAAATATATTTGCAGAAAAAAGAGGTTATGGCTTAAAAAACCCAATGTGACCCAAGTACCATGAGTTTGAGCTAGTTTGAAAAAGCCCGTCATGTTGATTTTGATTGTTTTTAGGAAGAGACCATTGTGTAACTTTTCAATAGTGTAAAATGAATATCTGAAACTGTAGTAATAATGAAATATTGAGTGAGTTGAGTATTCTTAAATATTTTAGACAAACCGCTTTTGGGAACTCTTTGAATATATTAAAAATACACATTTAGATCTTGACAATAACTCATTTATTATGTATTGTTCTGCTTCAAAACAGTGCTGTTATGGTTAGTTAGACATGTTACTTGTCATTGCCATACGAGTTTGTTTCCTCAATTGGCAGCGCTTCTTTTAAAAATAAAGTTTAAGCTTCCCGCTCTATGTTCTTTTAGAAAGAACAACAAGGGTATGGGGTTTTAAAAAAAAAGAAGAAAAAAATGCTGAAAATCTGTAATGTAATTATGTATTTAGTAGCTGTTAGTGGCTATATATCATAATTCCATGTAATCAGGATTCTGCAATGCCTCTAAAATTATGGGGCTGACAAGCACCTGTGCTTCTACTACATAGTATGTCAACAAAATTGAGACGATCTTTGATGACAAGCGAGGGAGGAAGAGAGTGAAGAACCAAGGAGTCACCGTGCGAGGTGAGACACAAACACATAGTGGCAGAACCACATCAACACATCAAGATTAAGTTGAGCCTCTTGGTGGAAATACCCATCTTTTGATGATACACATAAGGCCAGTCGCAGTCGGCAATGAAATGAAATTATGAAACAAAGACTTGCTGTCTGCATCTGATTATGGCCTGTCAAGTTTTCCCCATTCCTCTGCTTCTCACTAATCTATCCCTCCTCCTCCAATTTATATAAGCAGAGGAGACCAGCGGGACTGAGAGCGACCCTGAGGACGGCACCAAAGGTATAACAAACGCACAGAATCTTTCACTTTATGCTAATTCTGGGTAAAGTTTACAGGTAGATAACTTTATATGGAGTAAATACTATTAGTTCCTAAAAATGAAAGTATAAATCCAGTGCTACGGTAAAAGGAGAAGATAAAAACATCATATACTGTATAGTGTTAGTGTTAAATGATCACACCAAACATCTCCAAAGTTTTTAATAAGGAGCTCAACTAATGTTTAAAGGATAAGTCATTCATTAGAAAGATGGAGCTAAAACAGCTTGTTTCAGACAGTGAATGAAATAAGTCGAATCAAGGCTCAGCATAAGATAAAAAGGTTTCTTTATTTAGTGTGAATCATGCAACGCTGTAGTAGAGTTGAAGAATAAAAAGCAGAGTTAGAAATTAGCATGATAGGTCATCATTGAGCAACCTTAAAGTAGTCAGTGTTATAGCTACAGTTTTACATTATATAGACATTAAGAAGACCTTTTATTGCTTCTCTGTGCTGGTTGGGATTTTTCCCAGGATAAACATGACTGTATTGTGTCACTGTGTGGTGTTGAACAGGCTCCAGGAGATCAGTTTACATCCAGTCTACATTGAAACGAAGGCCAGGCTACCGCACCCTGGAGAGAGACCTGATCCAGATGCAGCAGCAGCAGCTTTTCCAGATCTTTGTGGTGGTGTCACTAAGAAAAAGCTCCCAAGAAAACACCTACTCCCCTGAAATTACACAACAGTTCCCCAAAATGGTTAGCAGTCTGCACAACTCTGCTTTGTTCATATTGCATGAATTGATGTCATTTGTGACAATTTCACAACTAAATTGTAATCTTGTTTGGTGATATTAAGGGATTCTCATTGTACATAACAAAAAATCCTTTTGAGAATTTGTATACGGGGAATTTCCCAGGCTGATATAAGGCTTCTCAGATGGACTCTTTTGATGTGTTTTTCCAGATTTGGGTATATATCTGCATTTTTATTATTATTATTATTATTATTATTATTATTATAATATTTATTTATTTATTAATTTTTTAATTTACAGGAAACTTTTAACACTTTTAATTTTTGGTGGGTTTTTTGTTGTTGTTTGTTTTATTGATTTTATTGGATCTCTGGGAATCGACTGGCCTGTAGTAGCCTTGAGTTTTTCTCTTTCAGTTTGAGAAGTCGTCCCGGCTTTCCAAAGAAGCTGAGGATCAGCTGAAGGTGATCCCAAGGTTCTGCTTCCCTGATTCTCAGGACTGGAAACCTTCTGCACTGATGCCTAGGTCAGCTTAAACACAACAACAATGTTTTAACACCATGCCTGATGTATGCTGTGTCACAGCAAAGCTAAGCCAGTGATGTAATGGTAACATGAGACTGTATTATTTCTTCATCTTCCTTTCATTTTCTTTGTGTTGGAGTCCTTTTGTTGACTTTGTATTGTTCAGCGTTCTTATTTATGCCATGTTTATTACCCCATTTCCTCTTTTTCTATTAATATCTCCAGCTATTAGTTGTAACCCATAAATCACTGTTGCAATCACTTAAATTCCCCACAGGGATGATTAAAGTTTTGTCTGATCTAATTAAATTGGAGTGCTAAGGGGAATTGGGTATGCATTTTGTCTATGTGCGGTTCATTGTTGTAATGAGGGTTATGCTCAGAACTTACACTCCCTTCCTGCCTCTAAAATATGCATCTGTGCCAATACAAACTACCAGACGACAAATATGTACATGTACATATTTTCTGTTCTGTCTGTCTATATTTAGTGTAGTGTTTTTCCTGTTTAATTAATTATAATGAAATGATTCCATAATGAAATCATTCATATCAAGCCAGCTCTTTTCCCCACCAATTTTTGTACAAGGAACATCATGGTTAAATTACCTCTGATAAATAGCATTATCTGTGTTTGCGTTGACAGCGAGACGTTTTCCTTTGTCCTGACTGGAGAAGATGGCAGCCGCTGGTTTTGTTACTGCCGTAAGATCCTGGTGAGTATTTGACTCAAATGTTCGTGTGTGTGTGTGTCATGATATGGCAGCCTGCCCTGTGCTTACTCAACATCTCTTAGGAGATGTGAGTCACAGACCATAAACCACTTCTGTATTAATGACAGAGAGCAAGAAGAATTTCATCATGTTCCCTTTTCCTTAGCCTGAGAAGGGTTCAGTTTTGTATGTTGAAATTATGACAAGTGTTGTGCTTTTCTTTTGCTTTGTTACTGCTATTGCAGTTGTCTTGTTAAGATGTCTGCGATAAACTTTGTTGTTGGGTAGTACAGACAGATCTAGGCCACATCTAATGTGGAGAGTTTTACATTTTGTTTTTCTCAACTCGCACAACTTAGAGAGCTTTTTCAGTTTTGCTGTTTCTCCAGACGCTGCTTCAGATACTGTGTCATTAACATCTATTTCAATTTCACTTCATTAACCTGCAGGTTATTTTCTTGATTAATCCAGTAATTGTGTTTGTAACATGGCGGAAACCATTGCAAAGTGTCTGCTGTAAATCCCCAAAGCATAAAACTCATGCTCAGATTACTTGTGGCGCCCGGTTTTCCTGCACTTAGAAATCTTCAATTTGCAGTTAGAGAATAACTTCATATGACTGCTTTCATAACAACAAAACGGTCCAGTCATGATTACAAAGAATCTCAATAGGATTTAATCCAACTTACCGGTACACCAAGTGATCACTTCATGGGTCTGCAGCCAAATTATGCTCCAGCTTGCTTTTGTCATTTTTATGGCCTATATTCTGTGGATTGTGATGGATCCTGATCCAGATTAGCTTTATGTCATTGATATTCTACTTAAATTTTATTGTCCAAGCACAGTTTTTTTTTGCAGATTTTTCAGGTTTTTTTATAGTTTCAACATTGGATGTTACGTCTAATGAAGAGGACATGGGGGGGAAAACTGATTGCCACTATGAAAAACATGGATGGAGACTTTATGACTTTTAGGATTTTCTACTCCTGCCATTTTAGAGACTGAGAGAGATATGCAGTGTTTAATGGTGTTGTAATGACATCCCTGTTTCTTCCTTTTTATCATTTGAAACTGTCTCTTTAAGCCCAGTGGAAAGGGGAAGAGACTTCCTGAGGTGCACTGTATTGTCAGCAAGCTGGGCTGTTTCAATCTTTTTGCAAAGGTAAAGACACAACACATGTGCACACATATTTCTGCTGATAGAACTTTTTACTGCGACATGAAAAGAGCTGGATCGACTACAGTTTAGTGCTAATCCCCTGAAGATTGTGAAACCCGCTGCCTTAAAACTGCATGTTTAAAGATAGGATGAGGGTGCACTAGAAGATAATCCTGAGGAGTCACTGGGTGTGGGGTTCTTTCCCAAAAGGAAATCGTATGCATGTAACTGTGTCTCATCCATCCTTCAGCTGGCCTGAGGGAAATTAACAACCAGTAGTGTGCTCTGAAGGAAAACCCCATCTGCATGCAAAAATTGATTCATCTGGCTTTGTCTGACCAGATTCTGGAAGAGGTGGAGAGGCGCAGAGAAATATCTCCGGCTCTCGTGTACCCTTTTATGCGTACTGTGATGGAAGCTCCTTTTCCAGCCCCTGGACGCACAGTTACCGTTAAGAGCTTCGTCCCAGGCGCTGGGAGTGAGGTAAGCCTGAAACCAAAAGAGGAAATGTTAATTAGTAGTTTTGCTCCTTCTAGCCACTCCCTTCTGCAAACTCAGAATGACTCAAAATTTTAGGGTATTTGTGAAAACAATAGGGCTCAGCCATGCTGCAACATATATATGTGTTTTTAAACACTGACAGCAAACTGTTTGATCACTTCTGTTTTACAGAGTCAAAATATGCAAAGTAAGGATCCTTTCCAGTAAAACTCAGGGAGTGTGGCAAAGTCAAAGCCTTACATTTGGAAGTCCTAGATTTAAAACCTATATCTAAAGTCCCCATCTATCATTTGACCATTGACTATAACCTCTTAAAATTCAAGAGCTCAGCATCATATTCAGTTCATTTCAACACCGTTTTACTTATATAGCGAAATCACAACAGTTGCCTCAACGTGCTCAAGTTGAAGATCCTACTATAATGGAGAAAAAACCCCAATAATCATATTTTACCCCCTGCGAGCAAGCACTTGAAAACAGTGGGAAGAATGAAAACTCCCTTTTAACAGGAAGAAACCTCAGGCAGAGCGTGGCTCAGGGAGGGGCGGCCATCTGCCCTGACCAGTTGGGGATGAGGGGAGAGAGTCAGGACAAAAAACACACTTATCTCCCCAGGTGCTTTTTATGCTTTTGTTTGGCATACCCACATGGAAAAACTTGTATCGGAGGAATTACAAGGCTGAAATGCACGTATCAGATTTCATTCTTTAAAAAAAAGAAAAACAACCTCTAGTTCCTGGAATTATGTTTATTCGATATGTGGCTAGAACAGAACAAAACCCCTGGCTCTAATCATTCATAAGTCTCTGGTGATCTGGCAGATAAAAGATCAAACAACATGAACATTCAGCATCCTAAAAGGCTTACTTTTGCATAAACATTTCAGCCATTCATACACACTGTCAACAACTACAATTTATATTTAGCCTGACTGAGTGTGCTCTCATTGCTTTGCAAGGAACTGACTTTATGCCGACCTGTGGACTCCAGACTGGAGCATGTGGACTTTGACAGTCTGCTGGAATGTCTCAGTGTCACAAAACTCCTGCAGGTTTTCGCCTCCCTTCTGCTCGAGAGGAGGGTCATCTTTGTCGCTGACAAACTCAGGTATGATGTGGTAGCATGCATCTCACAGCAGGACCAGTCAGGCATTGATGGCTATAATACAGCAATTTAGTGGGTAATTCGCGCCACCATGATATATGCCTTTGTAAGTTTGCATTGTTATGTCAAACTTCTAACAGTTCCTGTTAAAGCTGAGCGCCTGTTTCAAAAAGTTGTGAGAACATTAGGTGATACAGGATGTAACACCGATTTCTGTCCAACATTGGTTTGGCTTTTGTTCACACCAAGTAGTTCATATGCTGCCCGGATCATGCATGATCCACTCTAGTTTGTCTGTGCTCAGGCTGACATGGAGGCTTCTTTTAACATCATTTGTATCCTTGTAGGATAACTAAAAATTGCTACATACACAAAACAGCTCAAAACAAGTCACACTGAATACAATTTTGAGCTGCTCAATTGTGAGGAAAGACAGAATGCTCAGATGCTACATTTAGAGAGCAGAGTGGGATATAGAGAGCAAAAGAGACAAACTCGAAACTAATCAGGCCTGGAACTTCAAGCATATGACTGGTATGTGTACAACCTTAGTGCAGAGTTATATGCCAATACCCGAGCAATGCTGCAACAATGTGTTTCTCTGATCCAGTTACCATAACTCACTTTTACTCTAGCCAAATAACCAGATAGTAATATAGAAATGCTAACACTGGGTATAAATAACACATTACACATGGTGAAATTAACTGTTTTACATCATTTAAGTAACATCTGTGAGCTGCTTGTTACACTGAGCTTAAAAAATAGAGACTGCCACATTAGAGAAAGTGACACAGTCTAAAATTAATTAAGAAAAATCAAAAGATCACATACACTAAATTACTAATTAAAAGTTTCTAATAGCATGGCAAGCAATTACTGCTCTGTTAAGTGCTCTAAAAGTGACTGATGGTAATTAGAAAGTTATTAAATGTAGATCGTAAGTAAATGTCCATGAGAAATTTTTTTTTAATTTCTTTTCCAAGTAGCTTTATTTGAAATTTGGCTTTTTGCTAAGAGCAGCTGAAAATGTTGGGGGAAATTAGCGATTCACCTTTTAAAGATTGAATATCTTAGTGAGGCTACAGATACTGTTTGAAAAACACAAACAAGGCTCTTTGGCAAAACCAAGAAAATGTTAGCTGTAGAAGTTGAGCAACCAGGTGAAAGCGGAGGAGGATTTTCACAGCACGCATGCAACTTTCTGTAAAGGGACGAGGAGTGTCAGCAGGAGTAGCAGTGACTGCTGAACTAAGAGGATTAACATAGATCAGTTGCATTGAGAGAATCCTTTGATACTTAAGGCGTTTTGCTGAAAGCTCTTACAGTTTATTGTGAGTGTTTGGTGGAAAAATAATACATGTGGCCATCCTCTATCTCTAGGGAGCCATGATTGATATCTCAGTGTCATGTGATCTGTGTGGGAATTGCATGAATAGTGTTTTGATAAACCTCATCTCTCATCTAATCTCTTCACTGCAGTGTGCTGTCACGCTGCAGCCACGCAGCCTTGGCGCTGCTCTACCCGTTTACTTGGCAGCACACCTTCGTGCCCGTGTTACCAGCCAGCATGCTGGACATCAGCTGTTCCCCCACCCCATTCCTCATTGGGGTGCTGGCACCCTGCCTGCCACAGGTGCTGGAGCTTCCCATTGAAGAGGTCTGTAAAAATAATTTTGAAAACAATTAGAGCTTTAAAAAGACAGTCCTGCCTGTGTAATGGTTTATTGGCTGTATATTCACTCCACACATGCTGTTGCTTCCACTGTGCAGCAGCACACTGTAACTCACACTCACTGGACCTTTATATAACTCTTATTACACAATTGTTAAGTCTTACAGTTAGTAGCTGTCAATTCTTCTTCTTGCTGTCTTCCCAGGTGCTCATAGTGGATCTGTGTGCAAACAAGTTTGTCATTCAGGTGTGTACACACAACGTATAATGGGAATGATAGGTGTGGTCTCAGTCAAAAAGATGGCTTTGCCTACACTTGTCCCTCGGTAGCATGCTGAATATTTTGAGAGTGACAAATTATATGGGATGTAAGCCCAGAACATAGTCCTGTCACAATCAAAACATTAAGGCTGATTCAGTGCTGCAATTTTGTCAGTTAACAGTAAGTCTTTTCAGTCATTGACAGACTTTTGTGTGGTTGTGCTCATTATATTAGTATACACATAATGAGTAATTCTAGAAACATCCCTCCATTCAGTTTGAATTTATGAATAAAGGGCTAAAAATCTTTGACTTGCACAGTGTGGGCTGGAGGCATTCTGCTCCTTTGGCCTGTTGCATTCTTGCACATTAAACAGTAAATGGCTACATTTTCCAGTACAGAGTGCTTTTGAAGTTTAACACTGGGTCTTGGGTTTTAAATCTAGTGCATGAAAAAACAATGTGATCAAAGCACCAAATATAATTATTTAGTTTGTCACAGCAAAAATTGAAAACACGAGTGACATTTGATGTTTTTATATTGAGGCTACTATAGATATTAACTATGAGACAATGTGACGGATTAAATGCATGCTTAGAAACTGCATCATGTGACTGCTGTTGACCCTTCTTGTGATGTGTGACAGCTGGGCGATGAGGACTGCATTCTGCCCAGTAAACTCCAGGCGGCGTTGCAGCAGATCCTGGAGGAGAGGCAAGATATTCTGAGAGAAGAAAATGGAAACACATGTGGAGGTTGGTGGAACAAACGCAAAGAACACAAGATTTATCTACAAAACAGTCTCGCTATCACAAGATGAAGTTCCATTTTTAAAGTGACGATGAGAAGAATATCTGCTGGCATCAGTTTTCATCATAGCACTATCAGTGTGTCCTTTTGTTCTGCCAGCTAAATCTGGCTGTGCAGAAATGAGCTGCAAATGTCAGCAGCACAGCAGGGCAAACCTACTGCAGATCAATGCACATTCTGTTTTCTGCTCATTAGTTCCAGTTGTGTGATTACAAATCTTTAACCAGATCTGTGTTGATGACCCCCTTGTTGTTGTTCTTTTTTTTTCATGTAATCATAGGCTTTTAGCATTTCATTAAGTATTAACCTTACTGCTGTGCTAACATTTTCCTTATTTAATCATTCAGACCAGCAAACTGATTTGAGCTCCTTGATGTCGGAGGCGTTTGTGCGATTGTTCGTGGAGCTAGTGGGACACTATCCACTCCACATGGTCGAGTCCCCCAATGGCAACAAGGAGCTCCAGCGGGACAGTTTCCGCAAATCTCATCCCTCTCGGGGAGTCCGGCAGTTCCTGCAGCTCTTCATGGACACTCAGATGTTTGCTGGTTTCATTCAGGACAAGGAGCTGCGCAAGGGAGGAGGAAGAGGTCATTTTTTTAGATGTTATGTTTTTTTCTGTTTGGGAATATTTTGTTTCCAGGCACTGTTAGAGTTCTGAAAAAAATAGGTAAAACTAAATCATGAGGCAGCGGGAGACACTCATGCCAGCTGGAACTGTGCTCGATTTAGATTTCATTGCTTCAGAGGCTGACTTTACCTTTTAACATAATAACTGCAGAGCTGTGCCAATAAACAGCAAAATACAAAAGCAAAACAGAAATTTAGAATTCATCCAGCTTCACAGTGAAACGTAGCCAATGTTGTACATCTTGGTGGGACAGATGAATGTGAAGAATATAAAACATCATCCTGCAAGATGTTGCATAAAAGTTGAAATAAACAAGTCATTGTTTCCACATAACCGGTAAATGGATAAATAGCAGTGTTGAATCATATTAAAGCAGACATATGCATTAAATTAAATGAGTCACAACAAGCGAGCCTAAAACTGAGTGAAAACAATTTCCCCTGCATGCAAGCACTAGGGGCTGGGCGTATAAACGGACAAAAAGTATGCATAAGCCTTTTCCCACTCAATGCTATTTATAAAGATGTGCAGACCACACATAAATTCAAACTGTGCATACGCACGTTTGATACGGTGTAAGTGAAAAATAAGGTGAGACAAACTTTGATCCTGCATGTAAAAGAGACCATGAGTATGTAGATCTTTATCAGTGTGATGGGAATAATGCACTTTTCTACTGCGTTTCTACATTTTTAGACATCTGGTCTGTGCGTAATGAGCTGTAGCATATGAAGACTGTCTAATCCTTTTTTTCTGCTACTGTCTTTCCATCTTTCCCACAGGTCTCTTTGAAACCAGAGTGGCTGAGTATCTGGATTCATGCCCTGAGCCTGAGCCAAGTGGTGTGAACAAATTTCTTAAAGGACTGGGTAAGTGTCACTCCAGTAAATGTTCATTTTAAAAGGTTAGTGTTCATCACATAATTGTTCCTCTTCTGCTTTTAGGAAACAAGATGAAGCTCCTGCAAATTAAATGAAAAAAAGGCCAACATCTCTGTAAAAGAAGGACTTTGTGATTAAAAACAGAACTCTTGTTGCTCCTGGTCTGAGAAATTACCGTGCCTGTGAAAGAGTCTTCTGATAGAGGGTGAAAGGGACAAAGAAGACTTGATGTGGAAGAGCAGACTCATGTTATAGCCATGAACTCAAGTTTGAGACCAGTGCATTTCTTACTGGGAGAAAACTGGAAAAGTGTGTGTGTGGGATATGGTTTTGTTTTTTAAATTTTACAAATTCTTTTGAGGACCTTAGAATCAACCGTTGTATCTTTGAGCGTGTGGTTATAACCACTATGTCCATTTACACAGAAACCTGTTTACTTGGAACTCTACTAACATTTGAATCGCATCAACCTTACATTTCAATCAAGTACTTTACATTTAAAATTTGTGTGCATGGATCCAGCCTGGTGGGTCTTTTGTGTCTTATACTTGCGCATGTAAATAACATTCTCATTGTTGCATTCCTGTCACTTTGATGTTGTGTCTGTGTCGTTTCTTCAGTTTGGGCTTAATATCTCTAAGAGAACGTTTCCGTTTTTCTAGGTTCAAACTCAATCCGATCAATTGGTCATTATATGGTTTTTTTTTTTTAATTCTGTTTACTGGAATTGTAAATATTTTTTTTGACATTTTGCACATGTTCAGAACAAGTGTACAGTATTTGGAATATTTTTGTATTAAAGCATGACTTATCATACTTTTTAAATATAAGCTTCCAAGACTGTTTAATTCTCAGTTGTTTATTATACACAAACCTTTGGGTTCTACCTTAACCCTCTATAACGGACCAATTTTAAGCCATTATTTATTTATTTATTTTATCTTAGCATAGGTTGTCCGCTTCAAAATGTGAGTATAGTGAGATTATTTTTAGTTCATGTAGGTTATTCAGAAAGACCAGGAAGGGGGGGAAAAAGCAGGGTATGATTGGTTGATGTAAAATAACAAAATACCCTGTTTATACAGGAAAAGACCATTTACATATGTAAATTGTAATTCTAGTGTTATCTAGTCTTTGTAGTGTCTTTATGCAAACTTTGTATTTAAGGCTGTTGTCAGACAATTGATTTAACAGGGCAGCTGGGCAATAAGGGGCCTTACTTTTCTAGGAACTATATTACATATAGTCAAAGCACATAGATTTTTAAAATCTTTCTGTTCTTTACACATTATTTTGCTCTTTTTTTTTTTTCTGATCATCATATCATGTAAAATGTTTGTTCCTTTGACCTAAATTTACTCACTATATATGAAATTCACACTGATTACAAGCCTAACCTCAAAAGAGGTGAATAACATTCTTCTGCTTTTATAGAAAAATAACGCAGGGTAAGACAAGTTTGCTGGGATGATACACGTGGCCTAAGAGGCAGTCGTCAGGTGAATGAAATCACGTGATGTTTTCGTGGCGAACAATAACCAGTACATCAGGATTATGACCATCTGGGGGCGCTGTCTCCACGTCTTTCTACTCTAAGCTCCAACATGAAGCCTAACAGCAACGAAAGTGTTTCAGACAAAATGTGCAAAAACCTGCCAGCAAGACACCTGATGTAAAAGATTACAGCTATTATTATAATTAAGTTTATTTTCATACATTCAGATTTTTAACTTTATAGTAAGACTGAATTGCACTCATTTGAGTTGTGCAGTGTGTAGATAAATGCTACACAGTGTCACATAGTTGTGTGATAAACTTGTCAAGAATTTAAGGTGTTGCAAGGGCTCCAAGCAACGCACCATTTACATAAATATGCAGGTCACTCGAGGCATTTCTTGTTTAAATATTTACTTGATAGTCAGTAAGAACATTGAGATTCAGCGTTCAGAGGAAAATACAAAGAAATACGTTGCTGCCCTTTTCCCATGGAATTTATGGACAATAGCAAACAAAAATCACCAGTCTTGGAATGTCCTACAGGCAAATTTACACATTGTTTTTAATCTGCCTACATCTACTGTTCAAAGACAAACGGTTTCCTTTCGCTTCACTTGACTGTAACCTACTTTTGAATATTTGTTCGTGTCTGCACGTTCCAGTGATCTACTTCCAGCAACTCAAAATCAGAGCCAATACATATAAAATAGGTCTGCAAAGATATTTTCATGTTTACAAGAAAAATGGCACTGGGATACAATTGCGTATTTGATTTGAAATTTGATCTTCTAAACTCTTTCCATTATAATGCGACATATATATTAATTTTACCATTTTTTCAATTCAACTCAGTTCTATTTAATTAGATTTATATAGGCACTATATCAAAATGACAGTCACCCTAAGGTGCGATATATAGTGTAAAGTAAAGGTCCAGTAATTAAACAGAGAAAACCCCAACAATCAGATGACCTTCTATGAGCAAGCACTTGGCGACAGTGGGAAGGAAAAGTTCCCTTTTAACAGGAAGAAACCTCTGGGAGAACCGGAGGGGGGTGGCAGACACTGTGGAAGAAAGACAGAGATTAATAATAAATAACGGTTAAATGCATAGTGGTGTATAAACGCGTGGAGAGTGAAAAGAGGTGAACCAGCTCCAAACTGGGTTCCACAGAAAAAGTGCCTGAAAGCTGAAGGCTCTCTCTCCCATTCTACTTTTAAAATCCTAGGAACCTACCACTGTGAGGTCTTTAAGATAAGATGGGGCCTGATTATTCAAGACCTTGTATATGAGGAGAAGGATTTTAAATTTGATTCTGAATTTAACGGGGAGTCAATGAAGAGAAGCCCTTAAGAGGCGCTTTTGAGACAATGACGTCATGCTTCGTTCAAACACCAAAGCTACTTTTCTAACACCACTGGTGGTGTTAAAGTCTTAATTCCACTCTGCTACTAAACAAGTCTACTAATTTGTTCACTATTATTGCTACTATTTACTACTAATGTTAATGCTACACCTTCGACAATACACATCTCTGACATGGTGATGAATATTCACAGTGATTGAAAGCAATTAAGTAAAATTAATTAACTGTGGTACTTGGAAAGCGTTCCATCCATTTCCCCGTTGAGACGTCTTTAATCACCTGCAGGTAGTCATTATTTCACGTCTACCCAAAGAAAGCGCTGCTGAAGTACAAGTTTGAAATTCCATGTTCTACGTTTTCATGTGTTTTTTTGTAAAGCCGTGCCTCAGAGGCTGCCTCTGAAGTGCTCACAGGATGCACACACAGGCGAAACTGCCCGTGAATTCTCTCTTTATCTGGGCCTGATTGTGACACTCTAGCAAGTTTCTCGACCTTGACGAGACGAGAAGCTGCAACTTGTTTGATTTTCATGGAAATCCAAATATTTACTTTGTTTACCAGCAGCTGTGACTCGTTCATTTTCATAGAAATCACCTCGTTCATAAATAGAGGAGTGGATGCAAACAATGAAGCTAAAATGCAAATACTAATAATATGCTTATGTTGTTTGTGCAACTATTACAACAGCGCTATGAGACCTCATGGCACAGCAATAGTTGTTGATAACAGTGCTACACCACATGTACTGAGAGTGGAGTTTATACATGTATTACTAGTTTATATTAAAACAACTAAACTCACACTGTGATGCATGAACGAGCACACTGGGAACATCACGTGAACACACCTGGAGTCACTTCATTTAATCAGGTGCTGGTGAATCGTGTTATTTGTCCTTCTGGGGTTTGGCCCTATGAAATCCAGGCAATATATATATATCAAAGTACAGTGCGTCCTCAGGAGGTCAGCAAGTTGACTGAAAACTGTGATATACAAGACAGAGAAGACACTACCCAAACCCCATGAGAATTTTATTTGTGTAGGCTTCTCATTGTCATTGAGTCTGGAGTTAATATTTGATTACTTTCTTGTATTCGGTTGCTACTTTTACTGCTCCACTACTGTTATGTACACCCACTGTTTCCTGAGGTTGTATTAAACTGTGAGAGCCCCTGGTGACCCCAAACCCACAATGAATCTGAATGAATTCCTTCCACTTTTTTCTTTTTTTGGACTCGCAAGAGTCGTTTTCACTTATAATGTACAATATAATGCACTGTGTTCAAAACAATACATTATACTGCAAGGATTTTTGTTTTTCACTTTAAACCATTCAGTTCAATGGTCTTAAAACTAAATCCTGACAAGAAATCTTTTCCAAGATAGTGTCTCAGGATTTTGTAAAAAAGAAGATTCATTAATCATATTTGCTTATATTAGTGGTTCCCACATTTTAGAATACATCCGCCTGATGATCTGTGGTCTCAAGAAAGTTTTCCATTTTGCCTCATCAATAATCCAGCCTCAACCCCACATTCATATTTCATATTACAGAGTCCTAATAAGCAAGCCTCATTGCATCACAAGACTACCTGTCCTCGTCCAAACAGAGCACTTTGCTCTAAGACTGTGGCATTACTTGTGGTTCCTACGGGTTCCAAAAGTAGAATGGGAGGCAGAGCTTTCAGCTCCCAGTTTGGGTTCAGGAGACAGATGCCCTCTCTTCTTTTAAGGTTAGACTTAAAACTTTACTTTTTGATAAACTTTGCAGTTGGGACTGTAAATAAATGTCTTTGAGGTAGTGCATTCTTATGAATTAGTAGAATTAGGAGTTCTCCTAAGGTCATACGGAGTTTTTAAAAAGAAAAGAAAAAATCAAATGTCATAATTGTTTTCAAAAGTATGACTACAAAGAGTACTCTGTTGCATTTATATAAAGTCTCTCTGGTTATTTATTCTTTTCATGAGCAAAACTCACTTTATCAAAGTTTAATAAGAAACATCTAAATTCTTGTGTTCTAGCTACAATGCTGTTGGTAATATGAGGTGTTATCGCTGCCCTGGTTTTCTCATCTCTTCTGTTTTGCTGTAACTTGAATTCAGCTCTTTCAAATTTTTAGTGTCACTACTCTGTCTACCCACATTCTCATCAGCCCATCAGCCCCTAGTCTCTTAGACTTAAAAGCCATCATGATCTACCACTGTCTTTAAATAGTATCGTCCTCCGCCTCCCCATCTCCACCTTAGTTCAGTTGCCCAGTGCATCGCCTCCAAAATCTCGATAAGTTCACAAATAGACACTACTAATGTCTAGACCTTGGAAATTCAATCAGTTTCTCCCACATCCATCTGTGATTCTGCTCTGTGACGACCCTTCTCATCAGATTCTAACTGACAAATAATTGTACATTTCTTTTCTTTTTCCTTCCAAGTAATCCAAGTGAATTTCCACCCATCAATTGAATTCATCCCTTGCAACAACACGAGCTGTCACAATCTTTTCCACGATTTCTGGCAACATTAACGGACACTTTAAAGTGAACGCTAATGTTGCCAGAATACACACATACTTACTAGAGGTTCCTGGTGGTGCGCAGAAAAAAAAAGACATCATTGTTGGTTAATTTTTTGTAAATAAGTTTTGTGGAAAATGTAAAGATGCATGCAAGTTTGTATTCTCATTGCATGTGTGTGTGTCTGAGCAGGTGTTTATTTTGTACAACATATCATTTTCCAAAAGTCATTTGGCCCATCTGCAGTAATGCATAATACTGTGTCGGCATAAGTACGTCCATTAATGCTGCATGTTGTCAGTTAAGGTCAGAGTATGATGGAAAATTATAATTTCACACCAAACAGAAATATTGACTGAACTCAGTTCAGAAGTTATTCTTTATTTTGGAAAGCTATGCACAGAGTTTCCATCCCCCATGGAAAATCTGATCAGCACGTGATCTGTTTTTATACGGCTCATTTGAGTCTCCAAGGAAGTCGTAAACATCCTCCTTAGAGCCATCGTTTTCTCGATAACAGTGACGACAACAAGGAAAACTGGAGAGGATAAACTCCTTCTCTATGACTGTTTTGAAGTCATAAAGATAAATAATAAGTTTACAGTCAACTGTAAAACACACCCTTTTAAATGATTTGTTTTCTTGTTTACCTGCTTTGATTTGAAGTAATTTTGAACCTAACCTGTCAAAGCTTTGTCCCAGATCTCTAACACATCCATATTAGTGGAAATATAACACCTTTATCCCAAATTTTAACTTAACCGGTCTGTTTGCCCTTCACATTTTTATTGGATGTGGGAAGTTTAACTTCAGCAGTGACCTTCTCTCAGGTCTGTCATCCGACTTGTTGACAGTAAAGACAAGAAGAAAAAAGAAGGCAAAAGTTTCAAAAACACTTCTTGGCAAATTTTGTTAAGTTCAGTCTCCAGAAGCCGTGTGCTGTTAGCAAAATTACACGGACCTTTAAATTGTCATTTAAATTGTCCGCATAATCATGTTACCCCTGTTGTAACGATAAGAAAAATTAAAAACAGGAATGCTTCATTAATTAGTTGTAACATAATTTTTTATTTAATTAAATTTTAATTTGAATACATTTTTTATTTTAACTTAAATCCAGACCTCAAAGCGTTAATGATTTTGGTTTTCACTGATCATTGTTACATACGTTTGTTCTCAAACTCCATAATCGTGTCATATACGAAGCGTGAAAGAGATGAGTGCAGGTATTGCAGCAGGTATCCTTCCAATGAGAGTTTTTCACAGTCTTCCTGTGTCTACTCTCTCTTCCACATGAGTATGTACTATCTCTCCAATTAGATAAAAAAGACTCAGGCTGTCCTTGAATAGAAGATGCAAAATCAGATGAATGGGTCATCAAGATCCAAACAGAATACAATGACTCACAGTCCTTCAGACCTTGCCAAACAGAGGCTCGTACTTAAAAGGATTTATCCGAGGGTTACTCATAAAGTGAAGTCTGACCTTCATCAAAATCACAGACAAATGCAAACCATGTAAACTAATAAATATTAACAGCAGTTGTACTTAATATGTCTTTATCGAACACACAAGTAACTCACTGTCCATGCTAGAAAAATGATGTGAGCCTATTTTTCCTAGCAGTTGTTTTTTTAAAGCTACTTGGAGTCAGGTGATCCAGGGAACAAGCTGAGACGTGATAGAGGCTCTGTCTTTAGCAATCATTGAGGTAATCGATTACCAAAGCAGTCACTGAACTGGGTCATCTGGGGAAACCCAGTGCACCAAGTCACCAGTCAACCATTCGCTCTCACATTTACATCTATGACCAGCACTAATTAACAGGACACACACGTCCACATCTGTGGAGATGACGTATGAATTGCACAAAAAGAGGCCCCAGCCAACGAGGAGGATGGCGCCAACCACTGCACCATCCCTACAGTGTCTTCAGTATCATGTACAATTAGTGGTGGCTGTAATTGTATTGTACCAGCAAAACCAGATTCGGCAAGGGCAACAAACTACTTCGACCAGTTTGGGATGAAGGGAAAGTGAGGAGCTGGAAAAAGAGCAAAGAGACAGAAAACAAATAGAAGCACTTGATAGGCTGGTGTGACCAGTAACTGCAAACCAGGAACAGGTAGTTCCAGAACTGGAGCTACCTGCAGAGCTGTGGAAGAGAGGGTAACGAGAAACAAAACGGGGGAAGAGAGAGAGAGAGAAAAAATCATTGTTTCATTGCAACTAAATGTCAGATTTAGAGCAACCTGTTACTAGAAGACTCTCTGCTGAATGTCACCTTTCTTCACGTCCTTGAGTTCATTGTAAAATTCCACTAACCCTGCTCAACTTAATGTTCAACTCATCCTGACACTTCCACCAAATGCTAGAAACTGCAGTCAAAGTATCAGAACTGCAAATTAGGTAAACATGACTCGGTTCTTGGAGAAGTTCTTGTTCTAGGATGCCCTCTGGACCCAGTGGAGGTGGTGAGTGACAGGAGAATGGCGGCTAAGCTGTCATCCCTGCTGGACAACATCTCCCACCCCATGCAGCAGACTGTGACAGCACTGAGCAGCTCCTTCAGTGGGAGACTGCGGCACCCACGGTGTGGGATGGAGAGATTTCACAGGTCTTTCCTCCCCACTGCTGTCAGACTCCATAATAAAGACTTTAACTGATCAAGCACACACATCCACACATGTGCCATAACACTAAGTGCAATAATCTTTTCTGGCATCGTTGTATTTTTACTCAGTTGTATATAGCATTCGTATTCTATTTTTATCTTATTGTATATTTGTATTCTATTTTATTCTACTGTATATAGTATTTTATTTTATTCTATTCTGTACAGTTGTGTACTGTATTTATTCTTATTGTATTCTAATTTTTGCTTCATAACTTTTGCACTGTCCACTTCCTGCTGTGACAAAACAAATTTCCCATGTGTGGGACTAATAAAGAAACCCTCGGGAGAGCCTGATCATCAGGTTTGCACAAATTCCAGGAGAGATTTTGTCCCACTCATCTCTACAGAAACTCTCAAAATCATGTAGGTTTTTTTGGTGGCACTTGGTAACTCTGAAGTTTCAGCTCCACAGATTTTCTATAGGGCTTTAACTTTGTGTAATGTTTTGGGTCACTGATATGCTGGACATGGCAGCTTCAGTGTTCTGATTGAGGAAAGGTGGCTCTTGTCCAAGATTTTACAATACATGACAACGTCCGTTAACCCCTCAATGCTGTGTAGCTGTCCTGTAACCTTAGCAGAAAAACAGCCCCCAAATAAAATGTTGCCACCTCCATGCTTGACTGTGGGGATGGTCGAGATGATGCCAGAAAACCCCTTTTTTTTAACCTTGTGCTGACCAAAGGACTTTCTTCCAGCCTTCTCAGAATCATTTGCAGGTCCTTGAGACGAGCTTTACAGTCCACTCCCACTCCAGCCTTGTGGAGGTCTACAAGCTTGCTGCTTATGTCCTTTGACAGATCTTTGGCCTGGGAGAAATTGTTTCTGTGGACAAGTGTTTTTTTATGCGTGGATCAGATGGGCACAGAGCCAATCAGTGGGATACAGGGGATCAAGTACCTTTTGTTTTGTTTGTTTTACTTTTCTGGATATTTGGTTGAGAGTCTGTCTCTCTCCATTAAAACAAAACTACCATAAACATTAGGGACAGTTTGTTTCTTTATAAGTAATCGAACTTAAAGAAATGCACAGGGAGCCACTGGAGACAAACGCTGGGGACTGGAGTGATGCCATGCAGTCTGGTAAAACATTAAGACGCCTATGTGTTGCTTTCTGAACTAGATGAAGGACAGAGATTCATGGAAATTTCTCGACAGGAAAGTGGAAAACGAAATTCATGCAAGCTGTAGATGCGAACATTTACAAATCCAGTAGGAGGCACATCTGAGAATCCTCAGTGTTAATTAAAAATAATCATGTCACTTACCGCCAACACTGTGCACATATTCCTACTAAAATGAAACAGCAGGAGATTCTGACCTTGGAGGCATGGCCATAGAGGTTGAGACTATCATATTCATTGTTTGAGTAACTGTCAGTTCAAGAGGACAGACAGTCAACATTGTGTCATTTTATGGCCCGTCTGCACAAACACATTCCCTTCTCACGTGTATCATTTCCCTGCCATCTATCGTGCAACATCATTCACTATAGAATTACACTCTCACTAAATCTTTGGCATGTTTATTATTTGGCCCAATACATGGATTCCAGGAAAGGGAATTAAACAAAAACAACAAAGAAAACATCTGATTGTACACCTTCTCCTTCGTCAAAGGCCGCTCTGCTTAGTGCCCAAGAAATGACTTTGCTGATACGATAGAGCAGTATTTGTGCTTGGGTTACTAAATAACTGAGTCAGTTAGGAAGCTGTTATTGCAGAGACATATTATTGCTAATGGCCAACAGCCATTAGTCATTTCCATAAGATGTAATGAGTAATCAAATAAAACACCCAACACACATCCTTCAAGTCATATAAATGAGCAGTAGCCTCTTCACGGTGGATGCCGTTGTTACTTTTGTGTTTATATCCTGTTAGAGGTGCTGATTGAATATCCTGACAGTCTTTCAAATACAGATTTGAAGAGAAGTCTTTCTAATCTCTGAGCTCTGACCTCCTTAATGGCGATCTCGCCCTCTGAGATCAAACATGATGTCATTTTTGTTTTCTTTTCTTAATGAAGTGTAGCTCGGAAAGTTTTGGAAAATGTATCAGGCTGAATTATAACGGCTTGTAATGTTGACCAGCAGCACTGCAAGTGGAGCGAGAGCCTGTTCGTATATGCAGCGGTGCTCTGGCGGGAAGATATTCCTCTATCACCACCTGTCGCCTTATCAGTGGCTACATGGAAGTGAGACCTGTATATGTATTGTGTATCTTAAGCACACTGGTTGTGTAAAAAAAAAAAAAAAGGAAGTTTCAGTCTGTTTGCATTTATTTATTCTCTGAAAAAGTCAATCCTAAAGGTTTTTGTTTTAAGGGCACAGACTTGAGTGCTGTTGACAAGAAAATGAATGTTGCAGTCACATCAATAATATATCAGATTGAGTGTGATTAGTGTGCTGTAGGTTATAAGTGTTTGTTTTATGTGTGGAGAGACAGTGAGCACAGGCAGAAAGAGGCATGAAAGAACATAAAAAGACAGGCCAGTAATGTGTACTACTCTCCTTGAAGTTGTGAGGCGTCTTCCTCCTCCCCTTCCTCCTCCTCCCTCCCCGCCTCAAGGCCAAAACTCTGTTGAGGCCATTTACATAGAGGGCTAAAAAGGGGAGCTGACAGAGCCTGACAGGTGACACTGAGGAGGGACAACTCAGAGCTGACTCTCACACAGCGAGCCATTACTCAGCCTCTGAACACGCACCCACTCGAACAAACACCACGGAGGAGGACCTCAACCTGAGCAGAGGCACAATTAACACCCCAAACTCCCTGGTGTGAATTTGGAAGTCAGTTGAATTTGACTGAGAGAAAAATGCTTTGTCAAGTTCTGAGGGAGTGAGCTGAGCTCGGCCCAACCGCGATCAAGACAGGAGCACATCTTAATCATCTAACAGGTAAACTGAACTTTTGTTCTTCATGCTGTTTTGAGGCAATTTTTTAAACAGTTTGAAGCTCACTGATGTTAAACTAAAAGGCTTTAAATGCTGCACTTTAGTGTTTGCACCCATATTTGATTATTTATTATTACTTATTACCCCTTAAATTGAACAAAGTCACACTCCAGGCTGTCTTTGACAAATGAGGCTGTGTTATCTCATCTCCAAACTGCTGAGATGCAAAGAGTGGTACCGTCACAACACATGTTCATGATCTCCTGCTGCAGCAGCCACATTTCACCAGTGGCTATCTGTGTATTCAGTTTATCAGATGTCTGCACTACTGCTTCCTGCATTGTCCTTTGCGCGTACACATGCTACCTGCTGAACAGATCTGTTTTTGCCTCGACCTAATCTCACGATCAGTTAAACCGTCTCGAGCCGCCCCTAGTTCAAACTGTCGGCAGGTCGAGTTACATTTACCTTTCAAATGGAGAACAGGTAGTGCAACACTAGAGATGGCAGTTGAGCCTGACACAAAGAAGCGAGGTGGGTGGGTGGGAGGGGGATGGGATAGTAATACACAAATAAGTTGTAAAAGAATTGTGTCAGTGGGATGGGTGAGGAGAAAAAAAAACATGTGCACCTGGTCACCAATGTGTGATAGCAAAGGGAAGGTCAAAGCAAAGCACTGCGCAAAGACAATAAAGAGATTTAGTGGTGTTTTGAAGTGTTAAGGGTTGAGCAAAGACTGAGTTTGAGTTAATATTTGACCTGATGAACAATATCAGTTTTTTTATAGCTTTTCCTCTGAATGAGGGCGTGTAACAGTTTGTAGCTGTAATTTTTTAAAAATCAAGAGAGCAAAGGAGAAAGAAATGGTCTGTGGACGCCAAGTGCAAAACCTTTCCTTTTGTTAGGGGGGAGGTTGTGTTGTTCTCTCTGCAGTGCACCTGCTGTCACTTTCTTTTGCACCAAAACAAGTGAAATGGACTCACAGCGGTTGATATCTCTAAAGTTTAACCGACTCTGTCCTATTACTGCGTATTGCTCGAGCCGTGTGCTAGGGCAGTCTACTAATACTTAAACAGAGCCCACAGGGGCTAATGATAAACTCTGAAGTATTACAATCTTTACACATTAACAGTAGAATTTTTACAGGAAATTTCCAGAAGCAATCCCACAGATTCAACTACCAAAACAAGAACAAGAACAACCAAACAAACACAATGTCCCTGTGAGCAGATGTTTCTTTCTAAATGAAGTAAATTTGTGAGGTCAGAGAGTCAGACTATAATCTGTGAAGTGTCCTCAGTGCATTCCTTCTGACCAGCCACCAGACTGAAACCTGTAAAAGTTTAACAAGTTTGTTACCAGATTAACAGACATGGAAACAGAGCAGGAGATGTCACATCCAGCCAATCAGTTTAAATTTAGCTACTTTATTACTGTAGATGCAGGGAGCTTGCATGGGATCATCAAACGACTTTTCCTCTTTTCGTAAGACCTTGACCTGGTTCAGTGTGCCTTTAAAACACATGAAATACAATAATTAGCCACATATGAACCTTTAAGTAGGTGTTTAAATATTTGCTAAATCCTTACAATGTTCAAAGTATGCTTGTTTTGCGTAAGTGTCATTTTGTGGTTAATCAGCGTTGGTAATATTGAAATGAACTGAATTTTCAGTGTGCTGCATCAGACACTAGTCACTGGGAGTGTTATCTGGAGGTCTTCTACCTCGTACTGCAGTGCCACGGGCGTCCAGTAAAGGGGCACGCCCGACAACTAAACCGCAATTTGAAAGAGAGTGTAATTGATTCAGAATCCGCGGTTAAAGGAGCCTTTAAACTGATAAGACGGGTGTAATTATACTGAGAAATCTGTCCTCATCCTACTGAAGCATTCAGCAGACATGTGGAGGGAGAGAGCTCCCTGTGCAGGAATGTGAAGGGCAGATGGAATGATTAGGTGGAGAACAAGCAGGGACTTTGTGTAGATGGGAGAACTGGGACAAGACCGGCCCTCGGGGCACAGAGAGGAGAACACCTGTGCTGACATCATTCATCCCTAATCCACAAACACACAGAAACCCTCAAAATGACTGACTTTTAATACCAAAACTACAACATTAGGGTTCTTTCCTAGGAAGATATATAAAGCTTTGAGTTTGAATGGAATAGGGACTTTTATTGTGGATTCATTTTGAGACTCTCCCATTTTTCACACATCAATGAATCGGTTAATATTTCCAGAAGAGTAAAGAAATAATCCATTCGGCTGTTTTAGAGGGTGTTCATCAGATGTTTTAATAAAATATAAAAGAAAGTACAAGATAAAACACAAAGATACAAAAAAAGACAGGTAAAGGATCCAAACAAATTCTATGAGTCACTATTCAGCAGGCAGTTAGACGCGATATAAAAAAAGGTGACGAAGTTAAAACTTGAAGGAGACAGTATCTGTCGTAAAAGCCAACCAAGATAAGCTCAGCGTGGTGCATGTGAGCTGTGATGACAGGACGTTTTTTAAGAGGAAGTACAAACCAAAAGAAGGCTCTCTGTGTGGAGGCTCTCCAGCCTTCAGTGAAGCCGCTTTATTCCCACCAGTTTTAAACAATTATATCAAAACTGGTTAGATAATGTAGATTCTTTTAATATTCACTGCAGCTGATGAGAGATGCTGTATAATACACTGAACAGTCTTGTAGAGACCCCAGAACAGGAATGGATTCCCAAAACAATCAGGGTGACTCTCAACACGAGTCCCCACGCTTTACATTTCCACAATGAAGTCATTCACCCAGCGTGAAAATCTGATAACCCCGTAGGTGTTGACCAGGATGTTCAACAAACAGCCTTCAACAAATAACAAAAAAAGAGATCCTTGGCTTTCATTGCTTACTGAAGACTGACTCATTCACTCCCTCTACATTACAACACTAAACTACACAGTGCGCATCCAGCAGCCGTTAATAAGTTCTATGATTTATAGCAGAACTAAAGGTCTTTGGCTTTTCTTTTTTGAGGCACGATCAAAATGTTGTCATGACTGGCGCTGTACCTGCAGCACTGCCCACACTGTGTAGGGGCTGGAGGGCTTCTTTTCATTTTGTGGTCACTTAACTGATTTATATCTTTGTGCATGCTGCCTTATCACACAGCATATTTGACCCGTTATGCATCGTTCCCGAAATACTCCTTGACAGGATAAAAACTTTAAACTTTGTAATATTATCAGTGTACCAAGTGAGGCTAAGAACACTAAGGATTTATCCAGTATGACTGGATAAATCCTGCCTTGGCTAGGCATGACTGTAAACTGTTGCAATTTCTACGGCATTTTTAAGAACTCTGAATACTAATCTGTGCATTTCACTCCAGCAGGGACTTCAGGAAAGACCAAGGCAACAGCCTGAGAGCCCAAAAGGAGAGTTGACAAAGGACGTCAAAGACCTCTAAAGATGGAAGATACCCAGCAGGTCTGGCACGTGACGATACCCTCCCAGGAAGACGCTGGAGAGCTGCAAAAGAAGGTGTCAGTGGCAAACCAGCCCGAGTGCTCCATCTGCTACAACACCTACGACAATGTCTTCAAAACACCCAAGCAGCTGCAGTGCACCCACACCTTCTGCCTGGAGTGCCTTTCCCGCCTCAATGCGCTGTCCAACCACAACAACAAAAACCCCACCTTAGACATCCGTTGCCCCATCTGCCGGCAGGCCACTATTTTGCCAAAGGAAGGACCCCCAGCCCTAGCCACCAGCCGCGAGGTCCTCTGCGAGCTGCCCAGCCACCAGCAGCAGGAGGAGCCGGTATGGCTGGAGGGGGAGAGGCTGTGCTACAAGAGCAGGCAGAATCATAATAGCTCAGTGGACCCCGAAAGTCCTACGGCCTTCTGCGTCTGCATTGACATTGGGTCCTCCAAGATGGACACTGCTCCCGAGCTTCCACAGCGCCATCTCACTATGGTGGACAGAGTGGCTGACTGCAAGAAGATGATCCTCTTCATTCTGCTCCTTGTGCTGCTTATTGTGGTTGTTTTGTGGCCTCTGCAGTGCGTGTTCAGCACCGGGAATATGCGCTGCTTCAGCGAAAGCACCCACACGACCATCAGTACCACCCCCAACCCCAACATCACCAGTGCAATGTTCAAGAAACTGGTGGGATAAACATTAAAACTACCTGGACTTCACTTGTAAATGCTTAGAATATTGTGAATGATACATTTGTACTGTTGTGTGACATTTTAATTATTATTATTATTATTATTATTATTTCCAAATTGTCTTAAAAGTGTATTTTATTATTGCTACACAGAAACAGCTCCTCACATTTTCAATTTGAAAAAGAGCCACAAAGCTTAAAGCGTCTATGTGCAAGCTTTTTTAGACATTTGACTTCAGTGCCTCCCGGTGGCGGTTTAAAAAACTGCAAGCAGGCAAACAGCCCGTAAAGTAACACTGACTGCAGCCATTTTCACCAGTGACATGTTATTATGGTGTTATAGGGCACAAGAATTCTTGACATAGCTTGTTTTGGGTTTTTTTACGTTATAATGAGATGAAATTTCTTGTTCACACAGACAACCATAAACTGTAGATAAAGGATGGACTAGCTTCAGTCTGTAAAGTGAAGCCAACGTGGATGCGCCTTAGCCAGCAGGGAGAACTACGTACTTCTCACCTGATTTATTACCTCATTTGTCTAAAGTGGGTGGGTCTTGTCATATCACAGCCACTCATTATGTATATTTAAAACAATAAAAAATAAAACTAAAGGCTTCAATGGTAGACCATGAACCAGCAGCTATGTCCATCTTTTACAGTCTGTGGACACGACTGATTTACAAATAACACCACACAGTGAAGCGAGACCAGCTTCATCTGTGTTTGTTTAGCAGCACAGAGAAGATGAAGAATCTCAGCACTTTAATCTGCACTTGTATTTTGAAATTAGACATGATTTTTGCTTTCTAGCAGGCTCAATGGACTGGAGCGCAGCTGGGTTAATTTATTGTGTCTACTTGTACACAACCAGGAAAGCTCAGAGACGCTGGCACATGAAAGTTGAACTTTGCTTTGCAAATGTCCGTCTGGCAGCACGAAGAAGTGTTCCCAGTATGTCAATGAAAAACTATGTGTAAAGTGTGTTTTCTTAAGACCTTTTCTACAAACTTTAAATAAAAAACAAAAACAAACAAAAACTCAGATTATGATTCTGGAAAATAAATCATTTGAACAAAGTTGAATCACAAATTAAGTTTCTAAAGCCTCAAACAGACACAAAGCTACTCACACCCTTTTATGCTAATTAAAACAAAGCGTAATCTCATTATCAAGTTAAAAAACAAACCATGCCCTATGTAACCATTAAACCGTCACCATAAAAGCCAGCTCCTCCTTTGTCTGGACAGGAAGCAGTCTTTATTTCTTCCTGGATTCTGTGTGACATGATGGAAAAGTTAGGTTGTGGGGGCTTTCCAGAGCTCACACGTGGCATATGGATGATAAGAGCATTATGTTGATTCGAGCTTCATTTAGAGGAAGCCATAAAAGGAGAATTTCCTCAAGTACCAGCTGAAGCTGCCGGTAAATGTGGTTAAACAATAAATCCAGGCGAAAGAGAAAGGTGCTGAATCACGGCCTCGAAGCAGTTTCCCCTAAATAGAAAAAGGAAGTCAAAATAAATACTTCTTAATAAGTTCTTGTTAGTTGGAAATAAACTTCTCTACATTTAAATTGATCATTGCCTATAAAGAAGCCTTTTATAAATGCCTGCCTCCAATAAAGCAGATTTGAACGGCCAATTTTCTTGTGACAGGCAGCAAAAGAAAACTAGCTTGTTGAAATTCAGCTAGGAAAGCACTAATTTCACACTCATCGCCTGTTTTATTTGCTCTGGAGTTCTAAAGCATATTTTCTTTAAGCCACTTCAACCATGAAACACTGGTGTTTTTTCAGTCTTTCCTGCCTTGCTTTTAGTACGAGCAGGTTGGTGATCAGTATCGTGCTGTAAAGCTTTTACCAAATGAAATGACAAATGGAGTGACTAAGCATAGAAAGGTATGAGCTTGTCATTAGCACAGCCCATGATTCAGTAGCTTGTAGAACCACCTTTAGCAGCAATAAAAGTTAAAGTAATGATTTTCAGTAAGACTTTATCAAACTCTCACATCACTGTGGAGGATTTTTAGCCCACTCTCTTCTTTACAACATTGCTTCACTTCATTGAGATTTGCGGGCATTCGTTTAGGTACAGCATAAATGTTCCACCCAAAGATGAGGTCTGGACTCTGACGGGTAATTGTAGCACGATGATTCTTTTCTTTTTCAGACAGTCTGTGGGATCATTCTCCTTTTGCATGACCCAGTTTGAGCAAAGCTTTAGCTGTCAGACAGATGGCGTCATATTTGACTTGAATACTTTGGTATACAGAGAAATTCATAGTTGACTCAAAGACTGCAAGGAGCCAAAGTCCTGTGGTTGCAAAACCCAGATTATCACCTCTCCACCACCATGGTTGACAGCTGGTGTGAGGTGTTTGTGCTCATGGGCTGTGTTTTTGTTAAACATAGCACTGTGCATTAAACATCTTCACTTTGGTCTCATATGTCCTGTTCCTGAAGTCTTGTGGTTTGCTAAGATCCAGCTTTGCAAACCTAAACTACTGTACTGTGCACAGGAGAAAGGAGGCCTTCTCCCAACAACTTTTTCATAGTTCCAAAGTTTTGTGCTATCATAAACTTTAACATGTAACACATCAACTCAGGCCTGAAACGTAGCACTCATGTCTTTGGTCGTGGTTTCTCTTAGAACTGCATGGTTTGACCTCAGTCTGAATTTGCTCAAACGTCCACTCCAAGACAGACTGGCACCTGTCCCAAATGTTTTTTCCACTTATAAATAATCCCAGTGTGGAACGTTGGAAGTTTGAGTTTTTGGAAGTAGCTACATATTCCTTCCCAACAGCAGTTGCTTCTTTCCTTTATGCAGAGATGCTCACATTTCTGGATAATCAGTAAATCAAATGCCTTTGATTAGCAGCACCTAGCTGCTACATTACCCTCTTCACTTCTTTGAAAGCAGCAAGTCCTTAGTTTTTCCACACACTGCTGCACTTTGGCTTATTTTTGTAAATAATTAAGCAGCTGTAATGAGTCTCACACACTCACACCTGAGACTGTATTTAAATGATATGAAGACCTTGGTAAAGACCCGATTATTTTTATAAAACGTACCGATATTTAAAATATGACATGACTGTAGAATGAAAGATTCTCTCTCCTTTGAAGTAACAAACTAAAAGAACATAAAATCAAATGAAAACATTTAACTTTATATAGTGCCATCATAGATTTTTATTAAACTATGATAAATCATTTTGTTGCTCTGACAGATCATCGTGTCAGCCGTTGTAGTCTATACAGCAAAAAACAAGGCGTCTGGGTGGAGCCAGTGCAAGAAAAAGAGCAAAAGGGAAAAGCTTCCACTGAACGACACTACTCATTTCGGGTTTACTGCAATCAGAGGAACAGGGGGATGAAAAAACAAAAACTAACAAAACAAACAAACAAACAAAAAACCTCCGAAATGCACACACATTGAACTCATGTTCAAGTAAGTGTAAGATGACGAGCAGAGTGAAAATACCACATTACTTCTGCAAAGCTCTGTGTGCGCTGGTACAACTCAGAGCCTGAATTTTATCATTGGTAAAATTACAGATTTACAAAAAAGTCAAGGTACAAAAAAAGCAAGAACAAATAAAAATCAAAAACTATACAATCTGAAACAAAAAACAAAAAGATAAACACTGATGGCAAAAATTTAGTGCACTACAAAAAAAACCAAAAAAGCTGACGAACATCCACACAGCCTGAGGTTCAGCAGTTTCACACTTTCAAGTACTGATGTTTCACCAAATCATAAACACAACCTGACCAATAGAGGCAAAAGAAAAATACAAGAAAGAAAGAAAAAAAATTATCCCAGCGCAGGACGAAGAAAACAAACCAACAAGTCTCATTCATTGGACATAAATCACAGTTCATGAAGAGAAAAACAAAAACAACAAAAACAGGAGGATTCACACGCCATCAGTGCTCGAATTCAAGGGACGAACAAGTGGTGCAGCATTTTCTTCACCCACAGACGTCCTGTGGGCCTTCACCGACATTCATGTAAAACAGAGCTTTTATTCACATAAGAGTCAACCATTTAAAGAAAGAAGAACTTGATTGTGCTTGGCTGCATCATAAATTGTGTTCATTTCAAAAATAACATTAAATCACAAGCTGCACCTGCAGGAGTCCAGCTGTAAAGACGAACGGTGTGAACGAGTGCCACTCAGTCACGCTTTTATTTTGATGCTTGAATAGGAAAAAAGTGGACTGAACATATTACCAAGGGTACGTTCCACCGGTCAGACATTCAGTAGTTTGTTGGGTTTTTAAAAAAAAAAAAAAAAAAAGGGTTTTCAGGACATTGAGTGACTACGGTTTAAACCATCTAGGACAGACTTCCAACATTTCTACGCTTCTATTTGCACAGGATATTTTGGTGCTGCTTCTTGAGGCTAAAAGTAGCCAACAAGCTGCTGCACAGCCCTTTGCACAGCGGCACCGCTGTCTTCCTTATCACATCAGTGACGTCAGCTTACTCTCTCTGCTATCATCAAGCCTGGATTACGGCCATCTTCTAAATTACTTTTTGGAGACAAATCTATTCTTCAATCTCGGGGTGATTACAGTGGGCCAGATGGCCATCTGCCTCACTGTAATCGCCCCCCTTTCCCTTGTCTCCTTGTGACAATCTACCCCCTGACAGATGTTGAACAGCATCAGACCCGCTGATTAACAAGGACGACCAGTCAAACTAAGCTGCGAGACGGCGGTCGGCTGAGCACGACTCCGACCGTCCATTCAGGAATCCTTTCCACCCAGTTTTCTGTCAAATATGGACTTCAAATATCTAAGAATGATTTCTTACACCACAGCGCATCTTTATAAATATATATTTAAATAAACATCAAAACATAACCATTATACCAACATCAGTAAAAGAAAAAAAAATGACTTCATGGACAGAACAGCCCTAGTTTTCATGAATGACTGTTCTTTAACTGGAGGTCATGTTCACGTTCATAGACAGTCGGGGCAGATGGGATTTGTCCCGACAGCGAAAACAAATCACCTCCAAAATTGTCAAAGAACAGTGGATTGCATTTGCAGCTAGTGAGATTATATATAACTCCTTCAAAATACAAAACTTTGATATTCAGTCATATCTAAATAAAATTGATTCACTTTCACAACTTAAAAAGACAACTTCATTAAAGATTCAAAGGAGGGAGGGGACTTGCTTGCCCGTCTTGTGACTGGGGTCATGAAGCAGGTTATGCAACTGCCCTTGCCATCACTCAGCGGCCACATTAATAACCACCACAGCTGGACAGACAGAACACAGCAAAAACGGTCTTAGAATCCAATTTAGACGACAAGCAGCCAAGACTGAGAAAGAGATAACCGAGTGAGTCGGGGCAGCGTGCGGACAAACGGCTTAGTTTTGACCTCTTCCCTTAGTCCCACACAGCTACGTTCACTTGAGGCCAGGCCGGGCTCCACATTTAATATCTGTCACCCTAAGAGAAAACTGTTTTTCGCCCTCATGTAGACTTGCAGAGTAACAGTGGGTTTGGGTTGGCTAGATTACAGACACATCCTGTGACAAGGCACTTGTACTGGTTAAGAAAGGGAGAAGCATTAGCACAGGAGGGAAGAAAAAGGGCAAGTGGAAGTGGGGGGCCTGAGTAAGGGCACTATGCTGTGGACTCCACAGAAGTCCGGACAGACAGAAGTCCAGCAGGACGGTGGCAGCAGACACATCAGCCCGCCACTTTCGGTCCACGCCAAGATCCAGCGATGTGGAGTGTACCGAGTGTGGAGTCCCCCCCACCCTCCCAAGGGATTTTCAGGAGCTGAGAAAGACAAAGAAACACAGACATGTAGACCAAGTACGGTTTGGATTTTACATTTCATGACTTGATGCTCGAATCAGATCGAAATTATAAAATAAATATAATGACGCTGTTCTCAAGCATCACTGAAGTTATACAAACATGTCCTCAGTCTTTCTGGCAGGGATCTTATTTACTCATTTATTATTAATTAGATTTTTATAACTTCACTCAGGACATTTTGATATTTAGGAATATATTGGTCCATCATGCTGCTCTTCAACATTCTCTGTTGAGTGCTGCACATCAAGCAGCAATAGGTGCAGGTTTAAGTGCATCCATTACTTACTTAATACTTTCTACATACAATCATATACGCCTCCAACCACACGCTCGTAAACACTGATGCACAGCTAAAATTTGAAACTACCCATGAAAATTAAATCTTTTCCATATTTGTATCAAAGTTTGAGCCAAGAAAGACGGAGAGAGGCTGAGGAGAATGGTAGTTAGTCTTTTATGTTATGCATTTTAAAAAATATCTGACAGAAGTCCTCCAGAAACAACACACCACATTCAATTAATGCATTTTAAATACATTCAACTGTAATCAATGCTGTATTCAGAATACGTTTTGTGCCTGTGACCCCAGAATCAAAGTCATGATTCATTCCCTGTAACACTGCTGGGTTCCTTGTCTTGGTGCTTATATTAGTCACCATGACAGAAAAGAATGACAGTGTGAGAACTGAGGTTCATTATAATTTGAAATTAAATTCAGTCTTTTGTTGCTCTTAAAAAAAAAAAAAAAAAGAAAAAAAAAAGGGAGCACTGGTATTCTTTAAAGCCAACTCAGCTGCTCCTGGCTAACCTATAATTTAAAACTGAAAAAATATAGGAAAAGTACCTTTCTGCTTACACACGGAAAATTAATTCAACACTAGAAGAAACAGAACTTTCCGCCATCAGCGGAAGAACACCTTGAGCTTTGATTTTAGGGGAAACATTTTCTGACACGTCAGGCTTAAGTTAGTTTTGTTTTTTCCACCCAAAGCTACATTTACTGTTAATGGAATCCAGCACGTGAAACCAGAAATGCTTGTGGTAGTTTTCTAAACTGACTAAGGCAGAAGGAAAAGGAAACAATGAAACAAACAATGTTGGGCTTTTTTTTCCTAGCTTAAAGGATGGATCTCTGAGAAACATGGAAATAAAAATTGACACTTACAGAGAGGCAGACAGAAGAGGAGGTCCACGGTGCCGATTTTACCTCCTGGTATTACTGCTGAAAGATGTCTGAGGGCTTTTGAAGTTTATGTTCTCGTATACGCTTGATGAATCGTCGTTTGTCAGCCTAAAAGAGAAATTAATCACTGTGAAAATGAACCCACTGTCAAACCCTGCTTAAGTCCTATGATGACATTTTTTTAAACACGTGTATGCCTGATGGACTTACACAGAAGAAGAGCGTGAGGAGGTCATGTTGTGCTTGGACCTCGAGTTGGTCATCTGGGGATATTTGATATTGGAATATTCCCTCTCTGTCATCTTATTCCTCTGAAAAGTGACAAAAAATAAATTAATCTGTCATCTACTGAAATTACTCAATCTCAAACTGTAACCACATTCAGCAGTGAAAGAGCAAGTGGTAAACACGCCTAACCAGCTGACATGCTGATGATTTGCCTCTCAGCTCTAGCGTTTAAAATGTAACTGACGGACTTTATACGGCTTCACTGCTCCGTCAAAAATCTAATGTTTTAATACAGTAAAAAACACTAATATAGCCAATTACCTGCTCCTCCTCCAGTCTCTTCTGCACTGTGTCTATGTACTGCTGCACAGCCATGTAGATGAACTTATACTGAGCCTCTGTTTGCACCATGCCTGATCTCTGCTGCCGTACCCTCTGGATGGTCTTTGGGACATCGATGTCGCAGTCGAGACCTAAAACACGCAGATCCAAATGTTAGCAGAACTGAAGCACAAAGATATATATCTTTATTAAAAAGTAAAGGATTCACAATCCAGAAAGTTTCATATCTGAGCCTCATACCTTGGCGGTTAATAATGTCGATAAGGATGTCAATGACGATAATTGTGCCAGTTCTGCCGATGCCTGCACTTTAACAAGAAGAAGTTTAAGGTTAAAACCATGTGTAGCTACAATACTTGAAGAAAAGCATCAGAATCCAGGTGAAAAACAGTTATGAGAATATTTGAGTACACAAGTATAAGCTGAGGTTTCACTCGTTTTTATTTCCATTTATTGCTTTAGGGGAAAAAAAAAAAAAAAAATCAACAATTTTCATCAACAATCCCACCATTAACGTCTGCTGATGTAGACCGTGAAGGCAATGGAAAATTGTGGTGCTTTCAAAGTAGTCAGCAGAAATCAGGCCCACTGTTTACAAATGCAGATAAGCTTAAAATGTGCTGACAAACTGCTGAATTGACTGCAAAACCAGAATATGGACTGTTGAGCTGCATGAAACCAAACCCCGCTCAAACTTGACTGGTAAACAGTGCTGAGACAACCAGAAGGCTTCTGCTATCTTGGTCCTTGCTTACAGACTGTGCATAAGCACATCTCTGTTTATAGAGGCGGATTTATCTAAAGCCAGCTGACCGCTGTGTTTAAGAGTCAGGTCAGTGTTGTCCTTGTGTTTACAGTACATGTTTGGATGGGTGTGTTAAGAGAAAGAATACCACACTAAAAAAAAAAAAAAAAAAAAAAAGAGAAAAACTGTTTAAAACATTTGGTATCAACATGTCTGCAAATGCAATAGACACAGTATGTGTGCAAAACTGTACGTCTGAATTTAAAAAAAATAAATTATGTTAATTAATTTGGGATTTTTTTTTTCAAGACATTGCATTTATCACAACAATGTGTGTGTTGCTTGCTTTGATATTTGTTTGATGTATCCATTAAAAACAGATCAAACAGCTGCCTGTTCTCTACAGACTTTTAATAGTTAGGCCCTCGAAATGACCTATTATATTTAGTTATATTCAGTGAGATTAAGAGTGTGTGTGTTTAAACCTTCATTTCTGAAGGAACACCGATCTTGGGACTTAATCTGAGGTCTACATTGATTGTGGCCGACCACATTGTGGTCACACTATATCGGCCGAATTAAAATGAAATTTAAAACTGACACATTGTTAACCAAACTGGCGTTCTTAACTCCAGATTATAAACCTTAATCATAGCACACCCAAGTGGCCAACTGGAAAAAAATAAATAAATTAAACAAATTCAGTTGGTGAAATTTAGATGCTTACGATTAACCCTTACAACCACAGGAGCATTTTCAGCTGGGGCCAGCCTGATTGACATACATTGTGTAGATTTGTACTTTTAGCTCATTTCAAAGGCATTCTGGTGATCTGGTGGCTGGACAGACTGCTGAAGTCCACTGTTCTTCCTCATGTTCACAAAACCACTTTGAACTTGCTTTGTGACTAACTCTTTGTGACTATGAAAGTAAAACGAAACTTGTAAAAGGAAACGATAAATAAATATGTAAACACAAACACAGCCAGCTTTAGTTTCAACTATGAAACTATATTTAAACTATGACCAACTCACATTAAGAGGCCAAAAGTGTATATGCCACTATACCAAGTGCAGACTTTAACCAGCAGGTAGGGTTCCCAGGTTCTTGGTATTAATGTCAAATTTTGACCACAACCCCAAATGGATATTCATCAAACAAGCTGGGGTTTTTTTGTTAGTCTCAGATTTCAGTTCCTGGTTACAAGGAATTAAACCTGATGCTGAACT